>NC_061108.1:113400465-113430465 GCF_015104395.2 Macrobrachium nipponense
CTTCTAAAACTAAGGGAAGAAGAAGAAGAAGAAGAAGAAGAAGAAGAAGAAGAAGAAGAAGAAGAAGAAACATGGCCGGGAGATGGTCGCGTAAGTAAGTAACGACCTGAAACCCCCAAAAAACGCCTTCAGGAGATGGAAGTTGTTGCGGTTACAGAGACGGCCTTGCCAATAGCACATGACCGGAACAATACTCTCTCTCTCTCTCTCTCTCTCTCTCATATCAGTTTTTTTTGTAGGTTAACCTGGAAAAAGTTTTAATAACGAGGAAAGCAACATCATCAAACATTATATTATTCATTATTTTAATTCAACAAAATGTTGTATCATTTGTCTTCCTTGTTGTATATTGTCTACAGACTTTAGGGTTACCTAATCTTTTCAACAACTGACATGACAATATATACAAATAATATCATTTGTATTCTATGTTTTTACCTTAAACATTTACTTCTCTGGCTCATTCATCGACTCAAAATCAAAATGAAACACTTTTAATTTAAAGGGAAAATTATTCGATTAAGGGTTAGAGAATATTTTTTGGGGGGAGCTGGGGGAAAAAGAAACACTTGGCTTCCATAATAATACATTTCGAACAGTAAGTAAATGTGTAGTTGATTCAAACTGCCCCTCAACTTTTACAGTAAACAAAATACAGGTAACATGTTAAATCATATAAGATTATCATAATTAAATACACTGCGGAATGGTTACGTAGCCTCTAATTCGAAATTAAAACATTATAAATATTAATAAAAAATAATTACAATCCGCAATTATAATTTAACTAAAATAACTGTGGATTCAGCTATGATCACTGATTTACGATGGCAGTTTTCGTTCAATATTTCTATTGGCTTTTGTTAATGACAGATTTCATGTACTATTTCTATGAGCGTTTGCTAATAAGAGTTTTCATTTACTGTTTCTATGGGCAATTGTTAATAAGAATATCGTTCGGGCAAACTGCAAAAATTCCTAAAAATGATTAAAATTATATACATATATACATACATACATACATACACACACACACACACACACACACACACATATATATATATATATATATATATATATCTATATATATATATATATTATATATAATTTTTAATCATGCAATCTAGCCTTCTTTTCTATTACTAACACTGAAGACAGATTAGAGAATTCTTAATTATTCCGTAATTTTTGTAAGCTCTCATTACCGGAGGAGTACAGCCAAAATGCCCACGTTTAACAACTGCTCACACACGAGTCTATAATATGCCTGACCTCACTGTATTTCATCCACCCAAAACTCAAAGACTCATTCAAGAATTCACAGTCTCATAAGAAGCATGACTACGTCAGGGGCCTTTACTCAATTCACTCATTACTCAGCTTTTAGCCTGCTCAAATGACTCACTACCCATCATCAATTCGCCGACTCACATTTTTTACTAAATGCACTATATATCGGATAACTTGGTTTTAAAATGGATATGAGAAAATGTGGGTTTTGATTATACATTATTGTCTAGAAAAGTTAGAGAGAGAGAGAGAGAGAGAGAGAGAGAGAGACGAGAGGAGAGAGAGAGAGAGAGAGAGAGAGCGAGAGAGAGAGAGGAGAGAGAGAGAGAGAGAGAGAGAGAGAGAGAGAGAGAGAGGAAAAAATAAAAGCGAGAGCTAATTACTGTCGGCTATGGTGGATATACAATACACCGTACATGAACGGCTATGCGTGCTACCACTACATAAACCCATAGAAATATTTTCCTTCCAGCCTATTATTTCTGTTGCCTGATTAGCCTTTGTTTCTTTTCCTTGAGGGAGAATGAGATAATAAACGGTGAAACAGCGGTACATTTCCTAAAATATTAGACGTTAAACGCAAAAGAAAAGCTGAGATAGAAAAGAATATATATATTTATATCTAAATACATGAATCTTATTCACAAGGAAACAAACCAAGCACCTCCTATAATATATATATATATATATATATATATATATATATATATATATATATATATTATATTATATATCATGCACACACACATATATATGTACAGAATCATACACACAGACACACACACATATATACGAATGCATTTAGATATACACAAAAAGAATGTTATGAAACCAATGTATATGTATGTGTTCGTGGTTGTGCCTGTGTGTGTGTGTGTGTGTGTGTGAGAGAGAGAGAGAGAGAGAGAGAGAGAGAGAGAGACTCATCCCTATTCTTGGATACAGTGAACCCAAGGCTAATTATAGAGAACTCATGCATGAATGCAGGAGAATTTCTTATTTATTTTTGTTTACTTTTTCTCTGCCATTTTACGCTGGCGTCTTTTCGGCGTTACATAAGCAGCCGTTCCAGTGACGTACGGAGTTCTGTTCTCACCTCCTTCATTCAAAGTAGGGTTTGTGGGGAAAACGAATAAAAATTATTCGTTAGAAATTAGCGTGGAAAGCTGCCTGTATGCCTATTCAATCATACATGAATATATCTTCTCTTCTATAATATATATATATATATATATATATATATATATATATATATATATATATATACATACACATATTTCTAATATATAGCACATCTAAATATACATATACCTATATATATTTCATATATATATATATATATATATTCCTATATATATTACATAAGTATACATATACTATATAGTAATATATATATATATATATATATATATATATATATATATATATATATATATCATATAATATTATATATATATATATATATATTTTATATTTAATTACTCTCATCTATAAAGAGGACGTTTTAAGCCCATGCCGTAGAACCGACACTATTTCATTGCTGACTTCGGCAGTGAATTCAAACTTAACATTTAGCAGCTTGTTGACTTCTAATGGATCTTATCCAGAGGGGAGATGTAGAGCGTAGGTCCAGTAATCTCATCCCAACATACTGGTTGATAACCCGAATGCTACCATCTTCTAAGCATCACCTCTCTAAGGAAAAAGAAGTGTATCGGTAACCTTAACTACACCACAGAAAATCAGCTTCTCCTCTTCTAGCTTCTCCAACAGACATCGAAGATCCAAAGTAAAAAAAAAAAAGGCTGAAGTTATCTTTGCTATCATCCACTACGCAACGAAGGGCGTAACTCCACAAATGAAAAGAAAAAAAAAACGACATTCATTATCCCTATGACGCATCAGGGGAAATCGGCATGCCCTCCGTTAATCCGCGCAGATGTTGTAAATAGGCATGATGCAGCAGACACAGAAATACGCCTGATGAAGCAGAGAGAGAGAGAGAGAGAGAGAGAGAGAGAGAGAGAGAGAGAGAGAGAAATAACGTATAATTTCCTTATCTACTGTAATGAACACCTGCGTCCATTAAGTCGCACAAGGACCCCAGTAATAATAATAGTAAAAATCATTTACAATTAAATGAGAAGAGATCAAATGAAACAAATGTACGGTGCAACATCTGCTGACTGTATCCCCAACAGGTATTAAGAAAGCGTGACTGTGTGTAATGAAACAGGACCTAAAAGTGGATACTGATTATCAACAATTTTGAAGCGTAATTCTTATGGGTATATTGATACAATGAACAAGGAAAATAAACATCCCAAGACTAAATATAAGTTCACAAAACATTCCCAAAGCTTAGGCGCTGTATATTTATTCAACTTCACTCTACAACGTAATTCAAATTGGTTAAATATTAAAGTAAAAATAGAAACATAGGAAAATTCTAAAAATGACGCTTGAACTGATGATAACTTCCCCAAGTGCAGCCATTTTAAATTAACCGAACATAATTTTCAGGGCAAAAATCCCAACTCAAACTGTGCACAGACACTTGAAACGCGCTGAAGAAAACGTAACCCTAGAATAATCCGGTGTGTAACCAAGCATTAACAAGCGAAAATCAATAAAACAAACACACACACAAAGAAAGATAAACAAAGCGAAATGTGGAAGCAAACAGACAGAATGTCACTCAACGCACCAAAAGTGAAGTTTGAGGAGATTCTAATCCCTATTTACCCCTCACTCACTACAAACACGATTATGACATCACATCCCGATTTTTACTTATCTTGAATTTCGGTGTATTCATTTAGGGTGACGTCATACCATCGGGCTCGCCTAACCCCCCCCCCCCCCAAACATGGGATGGAAGAGGTCGGGGAGGTAGAGGGCCTCCTTGGTATAGGGTGTTTATGTTGTGGGGTTGGGTTTGGTGAGTGGGGGGGGGGGGGGGGGGGTTTGACAGGGATGATGTTTGAACTGCTGTTTCACCTGATATTTCCCACACTTTTTTTCGAGGTGGGAAAAGTGGGCGGAAGGGGAATCGCAGTGGGATATATGGGATGGAAAATTAAGAGGGAGGAGACAATGTGGTAATAAGAGCCGGTAAAAAGATACCCAAATAAAAAAGAGGGATAATGGAGTGCATGAATAAGTATTTGTTGATATAGGGATGTGTAAGAGAGTAATATTTTAGGATGACAGGCTAAAGTGGTGGAAGAACAAGATAAATGGCGAGATGGAATTAAGCATAAGGACAAAATATGTCGTAACTGTCTATATTTGGTAAGTTATATACAATACACACACACACACACATATACATATACATATATATATATATATTATATATATATCTATATATATTATATATTATATATATATAAATGCATGTCTTTTAGTGTAATACAACAGTATAATATGGCCTTCTCTCTCTCTCTCTCTCTCTCTCTAGTCTCTCGTCTCTCTCTCTCTCTCTCTCTCTCTCTCTCTCTCTCACACACCACCCCTTTAACTTGAAAACAAATCTAAGGGAATGAATCAACACATTTCAGGTCATCTCATCACCATTCCTTGACAGGCTGAAGCTTCAAAGAAAAACTCAAAATTCAATCCTTGAGTTTCAGCTTAACGCAAGGAAAATGTCGTTACTGAAAAGGCAAAAGAGCTTAGAACAAATTGAGGTAAATTACCTCCGAATTAGTCAGCAGTTAGGTCCTTCAGAAGTTTCCCTGACATCACATGTAACAGAAAATCGTTTAAGGTACTTTTTAACATTGTCTTTTTCCTATAGTGACTGCATATCCCACGACCAAATGGAAGAAAAAAAACTGGAGATTCACAAAAAAATAAACAAATTAGGAATACAGATTTGTTTGCACACTAAAGCTGTCTTTGAATAACTATATACTTGAGAAATAAAGTTACACGAGAAGAATCCCAAACAGAAATTAAATATTAATATATAAATTGTATCACATTTACACCGTAGTGTGCATGTAGAGAGAGAGAGAGAGAGAGAGAGAGAGAGAGAGAGAGAGAGCGAGAGAGAGAGAGAGCTTTAGCCTCACGCATGAAACAAACCGCACTTCCTTGAGCAAATCTACTGCGAAATATGAATATTTTTAGAAAAGGCACACATGTAAAACAGGAAAAAATTAGGGTCATGAGCGAATCAACGCGTGACGCCCATTTGCCACAAAACTATAATTTCAAAACCTTAAAAAAAAAAAAAAGCAGTAATATGCGTGGCGTTTGCCTGCACCCCTAGGGATAACTTTCGCTTTCATAGTCAGTTGAAAATATCCAGTTGGAACACCTCGTTTGCATTTTTAATAATTATTAACTAAGAGTAAGGGCGTGTATTAGTATTATCGAAAAAGGCCGCAATTCGTAGTACTTGGCGGAATTAAAAAACATGAGATACCATTCCTTTTTCAAAATAATAAACTGCAGAGTCGTAGCACAAGGGAAGTTAAAAATAAAAGGAAGGATTGGAAAACCCATTCAATTTAGCTACAATTGGTCCAAAAATGTGAGAAATACGAGAAAGAGACAAATAATTGTGGCATGAGATAACCCACAGTACGAAGATACTTGTGCATATACAAAAACATGCGCTTACAAAGAAACTGCCATCCAACTACCTTCTCCCGTCTTATCTGAAACAAACACAGACACAAATGAACAAAACCAATTCGGTTCAACAACAACATTATCAACCTAAAGGCAAACTAATCACTGATGACAGACGCATCCCCTCAAGTCTGGGAACACAAAGGAAAGCAATGCATGTCAGTGACCATCATGCTGACGGCAAGCAATCCTATTCAACTACCAAGAAAGTAAAAATAGGCTACAGTGAATCCCGTCACTCCATATCATTCGGGACTGATTGCTGAACTAACATGTAACGAAGCTGCTGACATCAATGGCTCCGGCGGTATGAACGTCAATGGCAAAACTGATCATTTAATTAAACGTCAGTTCAACCGTTTCTCTGACCAACTTTCTTTGCAAATACACCCATGCTTTTATAACTGGAAGTTTTCCTACATTAGTCCACATGTTATAAATAACAACAGCACCTCTTCGAACACCAAATCTAACAAGATTAAGTAGAAACCAGACAAAAATCAGTTCCCAACGGCAAGAGTTTGTAGGGTTTCATTAAAATATGTCTTCATATCACAGGTGCATGTGGCAAAAGAAACCGAAGCTTACTCAAGAAGTAAAAAAACTTTGATTTTCGATAAAGTTTTTTTTTTTCTTTTTTTTTTTAACTGACAACTGAAAACTTTCATCATGAGTCATACGTTTTCCCACTATGAGCCTAATGGTTTTCTTTGGAAGTCAAAAACGCTCTTACGACGAAAATCATTAACACCCTTATACGACATTAAAGTTTTTTATGGGCCATAAACATATTTTATCATATCATATAACCCATTAGACCACCTTAAATCATGACTCAAAATGACTCTCAAAGGCAGTGTCACTATGGTGGTCAATTTTCCTTTCTTATCAAAAGTCTTCTCCATTTGTCAAAGCCGAAAGCCACGTCCACTGTAATCCTATTAGCAAAAGTATTTCAATTTTTCCAACTTATATAATCAAACCTCCATTTTGATAACAATTATGCTCTACCAGTCAAAAAGATTTTCCACGCTCCCATAATGCTATAAAAGCAGGAAGACTATAAACACAAAATGATACGTGGAGATCGGGCGAAAGTAACCCATTTAAGCAGCTTTAATGCAACTGGATTAAAAGAAGTTTATTGGATTTTATTTCATGATGGGAGGTTACACCAGCACGGCACGTGACTTGGCATTCCTGATATGATAACTAAATGTAGACCCATTGGCAATATCACTTCCGTTACGTGAGAGAGAGAGAGAGAGAGAGAGAGAGAGAGAGAGAGAGAGAGAGAGAGAGAGAGAGTAGGTATAACATTTAGCTATTCCTCATGAATTTACAATAAAGCCAAATTTGTAGTATTTATATAGATAAAGATACAGTTTGTCAAATCGAACAAAATAAGTCATAAAATGGACACACTATACACATATATGATATATATATATGCATATATACACACGCATATATATATATATATATATATATGTGTGTGTGTGTGTGTGTGTGTGTGTGTGTGTGTGTGTGTGTACACAAAGATTATGCATATAACTACAAACAAAAGAAACAAAAGACTTCTTAGGCGAAGTGGGTCACCGACATTCCAAAGGTATGCTGTCAGAGCGCATGTTTTGTAATGTTCTGGATGTTATAGCAGCAAACACCTAGATTCGTATCAATGTTGTGGTCAAACATCACAACTACGTAATTGACGTCCCTGGTCTTGCAGCAAGATATAATTGCATGCTCTGTCAAGCGGTCATCATTCTAGGACTTACAGACATACAAATATTTGACATGCGTGTGTGTGTGTGGACAAATTTATGCATGAACATTTTTCACCATACGTCCCTTATTCTTCATGGGGCGTTAAAATGCACGTAAATACTTTCAGTAGAATATGTAGTTTCAGGTTGGAGGTAATAAAATCATGCCTAAATGCAAGGATTTGGCGAGACACAATTCTGGTTCACCTCCAAATTCCAGACTTAAGCTTTATGAGAAATGATGTTTCAAGGAAAGACACCAACAATCATTTTTGAAATGAGCAAGCTCGAGCTTTCCGGTCCTCTGCAAGTCAATTGGGATGAGGTTGCTAGGCCTATGGCCCTTTCCTTGACCTCAGCAAACACTGGCAACCATGATTCACAGCTGGGCACAATAGAGAGCAGAAAGTAGGGATCAAACCATAGGCCTCGCAAAGGCAAGCCGATTGATCTATCAGTGAGATACGGCAACAGCAAGCAGACGCACACACAGACATCATATATATATATATATCTATATATATATATATATATATATATATATATATATGTATATATAATATATATATATATATATATATATATATATATATATATATATATATATATATATATATATAATATATTGTAACGCATCGGCCCCTCAATATTAACGTTCCTAATATGGAATGTTTTTGTTGTTACAACAGGTTGGTAACAACTTCACGCTGTTTTAACAATGATAACAACCCACGTTAGAAAATTTAATACTGAAGGAAAGATTGCAAATCAAAGCAATTTCTCGTTATATAATTATGGGACTATATAAAGGTAAAATAACTGATATAACGAGTCTTCCGTTAAACCACTGATATCAGATTGACTGAGAAAAAAGTTTAAAAGCCTTGAAAACTAGGTCAGCAGGAACACGAAGATCCTTTGGGATACTTAGGGCAATTTCTGCCTTACCTACACATTAATCAAATCAATACAAGATTACACAGAAGCATCATCAACCCTCCTACATGGAAACTGACCCAATTAAGTGTTACGAGTAACCCAATCATTCATTTCATTCAGTTCTAATCTCTGCAGCCACGCAAAACTGTTGACATAAATAAATATTATGAGTCACGTAATGCTTCCATTATCTAAGGGACTGCCACGATAAATTACAGACAATACCGCTTAACTGCCAGCATGAATAATACTGTTCAGTTATGAGGGTATGAGGGGGAAAATAGATTTCTAGCGCACCGGAAGAGAGAGAGAGAGAGAGAGAGAGAGAGAGAGAGAGAGAGAGAGAGAGACGTTGTGACCTGCCTCTCATGCTTTAAGGAGACGGAATATCTGGAGAGAGAGAGAGAGAGAGACGTGACCTGCCTCTCATGCTTTAAGGAGAAAGAATTTCTGAAGCAGAGAGAGAGAGAGAGAGAGAGAGAGAGAGAGAGAGAGAGAGAGAGAGAGAGAACGTAAACTGACCCCTCCCATGCTTCAGAAGTAACCAGCGACCTCATTCTTCCACAAATCACTGTCCGTTCGCAATTACCCAGACGCTATTCATTCAGGCAGCAGACGGGGCATGACATGGAAATAAGAGGGCATTGGTAGAATTGAAAATCCCCGCTCTCAGAAGGCGAACAAGAAGAATGAAGCTAATGAGGGAAATAGCGTGCGAATCTCAAACTGTCCATTACGGTGATACAGACCACCCATTCCCAAGAGCTCGGTTTTTAACTAAACAAAGCGTGCAGACGGACCGGCCAACTATACGTCTGCTTGACCCTCCATTAGGAAATGGTGTAATTTGATACAATGTTTTTAGGCGATACGCTGCACGCAAAAAATCATCCTGAAATTGGGGGAGAGAGAGAGAGAGAGAGAGAGAGAGAGAGAGAGAGAGAGAGAGAGAGAGAGAGAGAGAGAGAGAGTATTTAAGCATATTTTGTCCTTATCTTCTTATGCTTTTCCGACATTTTTAGGAAATTCACATCCAGTAGTTTTTTCTTTCCTACGCGAATAAATATATTCACTGAGAAAGTTTATTGACAATTTAACTTGTTAATATTTCTTACTACCCAGATGATGTGAACCGGTGACACAATTCGCAGAAAGTGGAAATGAAAGATATGAGACACAAAAGGTGAAAGAGCGAAAATCTCTCCGAATTACGAGCTGAAGTCTTTGCAAAACCAAATAATGTTCTAATAAAGGGTAGAAAGACAAATTATCTCGTAAGTGAGGACCCAGTGTACCTCTGCTCAAATACTTTTCTTTATAAGGTCATCATAGGCAAAGATTTCCAATACTCATCGCTTGGAAGACAACCAGCAGTGACAACTGATAATAAATTAAGAGCCACTCCAATTAAAGAATTGAGATAAAAAGTCAAATGAGACTCCGATATTCATGGAATTGTTTTTCTTCGTCTGACATTTAGGTTCATTAATCGTTCGATCTGTCTACAATGAAACTAGGTCATGTTTATTCACCTTTCAGGACTTTCATTGATTATTTTTAGATAAAGATTTAAGTTGGATGAACACAAATGTGCATAGACGCAAAAGTTACAAGGAGTTACAAGGAATAGGATGTCTCAAAGACTTGTTAGTCCATCCGAGGAGACATTGTGTGCTCACTTATCTGTAGGAGCAGGTTTTACTGTGCATTCACAGTGCCCTAATGGTTTTTTGTCTAGCTTTCTTTTAAACTCTTCTATACTGTTGCTGTTTACAACTTCTCGTGTCTGTGGACCTAGCTGCGCGCGCGCGTGTGTGTGTGTGAGAGAGAGAGAGAGAGAGAGAGAGAGAGAGAGAGAGAGAGAGAGAGAGAGGAATAAACTGAGAGAAAATGAAAATGAAGGCCAGGAGAAGAGCAGCGGTGCCCAGGGGAAGGGGGCAGTGGTATCATTGTCAACATGGGCGGGGTTAGTGCGATGCACCAGAGGGTTTACATCATGATGCTGCTGTAGATACCTGTCTTTCTTTTGTTCCCTCTTTTCATCCCTTTCTCTCTCGATAACAGAATAACATGACGAAATAATAATAACACGTCTTACAAAACTTAACAGTGGAGTTTAAAATATTTGAAAAAATGATTAACGGACCCAAGTATATATCAATATCCTTATGGAGCAATTCATGCATGAAGAACCCATAAAAAGAGATCCGTGTTTACTCATAACAAATAACTGTCACATCATCTACAGGAGAAACTTATTCAGCTATACGTTTTCGTAACTGAACGCAACCAGTCACTCATATGTATTCACCCTTTTCTTGCATCATTCACACCCTTATCAGATATTAAGGCCCTTCCTTTCCAATACCCCTTTGAACACCACCTATACAACTCTTTCTAGGTCTTCCACTCTTTCCTCTTGAAACCTCTCTGACTTACCATGTACTTAATATCATTTTTCCTCCTGCTTATTTTTATCTTTATCTTATTTCATATCAAGCTTATACATCGATTTTGACAAATACTCTACGTTCGTGGGGAGGCCATCTAGTGGGAAAATATTTTCTTTAATTACTAAATTTAATCCTTAGCTCCACAGCTGGTTGAAGAAAGTAACCTAACTCGTTGTTATGAAATAATTATGCCTTGTGGAAGCGTCGACCATCCTTAATTAATGAAGACTATAGCTATCTTTGAAGGCAGAACATCACCACCCATGCTATGTCCAGCATGTGCGGAACCAATGATGCAGGGGCGGGGGGCGAAGGGGAACCATAAAAATGTGCCGGTTCCATTCAGGAGTAGGAACCCGGTACTGTCGTCTAGTATCTTGACTAAAGCTATCGTCGAAGTCTGCCACAAGGGCCTCTTTTATTTCAAGGCTTGGGTCACTGGAAAACCAAATAGGAATTTACTCAAAGCCTGCTGCAAAATTGCAACATCGCCATCAAGAATCAAAATAATGCTGAGAGCACAAACCTTAACCTTGCATCAGTCATACTACTGATAACTCTTATGGAGGCGAATAGGAATAAATTTTACCAGAAGTCACACCCACAGAGCGCCCCGAAACCATGCCTTCCTCTTACACAAGCATCCTAAGTCGTCTGTCTCTACCTGTACTCCCCTTTGGTTTTTCTGTATATAATCGTAAAGATTAAACGTATGTTTTTAAGAAAACGTGCCATTTTCAAATTGGTGACTATTACAGAAAGCTTCTTATTACTTATTCAATGAAAAATCTAACCTATCCATATTATCATTTGTCAAATATAATCAGCTAGAAGGAATACATCTGTTAATATCATAAAACGGCCAGTCTCCAAGAATCAACAATAAGTTTCAGTGAAAAGCATGTGTGATATTGAAATCAGAGGCTGCTTTACATATGCTTGATCCTTTGATACTGTCAGATAATTCATTCAGTTTTACAAATACGGCACCTTGGCTGTTTTTTTCTCCTTTTTTTTTTTAAGGTAAATACAGTGAAGTCTCTACAACCTCTGAATCAGATATTTTGAGACTTGTTCTGTGGAATGAAGGTGGTGATATTTTCACCACATTTCTGAATCAAACATAATTTTTGCCATCTATCATTTTCGTGAAATCAAGCGTTCACAATTTTCACAGAAATTGTATAATATATCTCCAAAATGCAGAACATGTTCGCAGACAAATAAAAAGAAGTCTCAACTACTTTTTTTTTTAAATAAAAAAATAAATAATCAGAAATAGATATCTTAATGTTAACATTCTCACAGAGGGCACCTTGTCTCCATAAAAATCTTTCAAGCATGATCCACGGGCCCATTGTAAGTAGCAGACACTACACAATCGCTTGGCGAAGATACAACGAGAGAGAGAGAGAGAGAGAGAGAGAGAGAGAGAGAGAGAGAGAGAGAGAGAGAGAGAGACTTGTACTGTATTTCCAGTGGACGACACAGACCTGGCGTCATTTATATTATTCGTTCGTAACAAGAGGAAACCGGGAACATTTCGTACATTGCACATGCTTGAGAGAGAGAGAGAGAGAGAGAGAGAGAGAGAGAGAGAGAAATTATGAATTCGCAAGACAAAGAGAGAGAGATGCCATTTACATTTTATGCACATTTTGTGGGGAACTTACAGCCACTGTTAGCCTCTGACTTGAGGCAAGAAAAAGACCGATGAAGAGACGAAAGGAAACAAACACAAATTTTGCAGATTCAAGGCCAGTGAAGAGAAAATAAAAGTAAATGAAAGCAAATGAACAAGTGAGGGTAATAATTTAAAGTCATAATATATATATATATATATATATATATATATATATATATATATATATATTATATATACTACAATATATATTTATAAAAAGCATTAGGTACGGTAATTCAATTTCAAACCCCTACCTAATGACACGCACAGTGAGGTAACAATTTCCTAAACGTTTTGAAACACTGCAATGTTCGTGTGAAGTCGATCTACGATAAGCAATCTCATCGAGAGGTGCCACCAGCATGAATCACAGATACTGTCGCTGATAATGCCCTAGTTAAAACAGCTATGAGAGCACTGTAAAATCGTAAGGGTTCGTTTCGAAAGTTTAACTTTTGGGAAATGACGTCACTTCAACCGGATCGATGCTTTTTCCTTTATTCATCATTATTCTATTTTTGTCCCTCTCTCTCTCCCACGCTTCTGTTTTGCCTTGTATATGATCCTCTCTCTCTCTCTCTCTCTCTCTCTCTCTCTCTCTCTCTCTCTCTCTCTTTTTCTGCAGATTATATATATTATATATATATATATATAGATATATCCTGTATATGTATTCAATATACCTTAGCTATATATCTATATATATGAAACTACATATATATATATATATATATATATATATATATATATATATATATATATATATATATATATATGTATATGTGTGTGTGTGTGTACGTGCATCCCACTCATGAGCTACATTAGCCAATAACCCAGAGCAACAAATGGCAAGGAAACACTGTAACAAAAACCGAGTGCAGTAAACTTGTACAACTGCAATTCCCTGCAACCCGCAAAGCTTTAACGCTACGAAAACAATTGCATCATAGCGCCAAGCGTTACACTATTATATATTTTTAATGAATATTGTATATCACTTTCCGAAATAGCCCATTTCACGTACAAACATCAGCAAGTTTGTTTTTTAATTATTGTTGTTCTAATACTTGATAATATGCACCTAAGAGAAGGAAATACTAAAGACCCTCATAAGCTTACGATAAAAAACGCACAAGCTATGATTCATAAACCCAGAGGCTATAATTGGAAGATTTTGTTTTCGAAATGTAGCTCGGATAACACTAACGACTTCTTCGCGTGATACAAGTGTTTGGGGAAAAAATAAAACCAGTAAGGGAAAAAAACACACAAGCCCCCGGGGGCAATTAATCACAGCGAGATGCCAAACAACGCCTACTAATTTAAAATATCGTAGCTCCACTTTGAGTCATTATTTAATCTAAGCTTTCATTTATCATATAAACTTCTGGTTTTGATACTAAACGAGAAACATATACTTGACTCATTATAAGTATATTCCTTTCCGTTAATCATCTTGCTTCAAGGAATATCGCTTTTCCAACTGCGAGTTTAACGAACAACATTCCCAGTCGGAAGAAAAAGTAATCGATTGTATAAATTTCAGTTACGTACGAAAGTCTTCACGACGGCAAGATGCCAAAGCTAAACGCACTAATACGTCACGGCAAAACGTCACTGTTACGTAGAGATGCGTCGTGGAAACCCAGACGTCAGACCAGCACTGGTGCCCGCGTCTGTGTATATTGGTGTATGGCCTCCTCCCTCCCCTAAACAGCTGACAAGACCCCAACTCCACTATCCTTTGTCCCGACACTTGACTTCAACTCGGGCGTGGGTTTCAACACCGTGTTATTCCGCTGATAATGTGCTGAATAAATAAAATATTTCACTCAGTATTAACTAAATACCGCCAAACAACTAATCTGGGATGGTTGTGTAATATAATGAAAATATATATAACAATATCACGAAAGTGAACAAAACCAGATCATATTCAAAGCTTTCGGACGTATTGTTTTCTTGGATCAAGGCAAACCTCGGAAGCGAGATTTATCATTCTTAACATTTCCGCGTGGAGACAAAAAAAAAAAAAAAGTAAGAGAAAACAATGACTGATCGATAGTATGCTTTATCCCTTTCGAAAAAGTGAAAAAAAAAGTGGGGTTGAAAGGAAATTAACATAATCCAACAATAATAATAATTATAAAAAAAGATGCGGTATAGCTATCGATCAAATTTCGTCTCGTAAAATGTCAGAACAGCGTTCGATGCTTTATGTCTGTCGCGACAAGAGGGCCAACCCAAAAGGCAAGCATTCGGAGCGGGTGATGCGACACCAACTGTATACCTCAACTGAACAACCCTTTTCCCCATACAACTCTCTCTCTCTCCTCTCTCTCTCTCTCTCTCTCTCTCTCTCTCCACCTCTTTATCCCTCCCTAAACCCCTCTTCCTTCCAGAATACAAATCCCCATTCCCCCCAGTTTGGTCATGCACGGGTAAGGAGCGCAATCGATAGAAGTGTGTATGTGTAAGGGAAGGAGGTAGTTTCATTATTCGTCCCTTCTTTCTTCTTTGTACTAATGGAATGTGATTATAAATACGGTTTCGAGATAATGTTGGCAAAATCGTTTAAACTCATTTATTGACTTTGTTTTAAAATAATAAAATTCTTTTAGGCAATTTCACTCTTCCTTGTCAGTCAATCAAAATTTTTTTAGCTCTCTCTCTCTCTCTCTCTCTCTCTCTCTCTCTCTGCTTCAATGACCCTGGTGGTTTGACGACAGTTAATCTGCAATCAATCAATCAATCAATCAATCTCTCTCTCTCTCTCTCTCTCTCTCTCTCTCCTGCTTCTTCATACTCAAAATTTTCTCAATCACATACCGTCTAGTGTTCTCCGATGAAGAACACCAGTAAACACGAAGAGAAGACAGCTACTTTCCTAGTTTATTATTATTATTTCTAGAAGATGGCGTTCGGGGAATAAGTAATCTAATGTCAATCACCAAACATTTTGACCCGTTTGTTTATTTCAGATGATTTATGAATAACAAAAAGATGGGTGGCTCTAAGTAATACCCTTCGGTTTCTCGCCATGAATTATCGATAACATTATTAAAAACAATGAAGAACATGGCGTCATCGTCAATTCACCCCATTATTATTATGATTATTTTTACCTAGTGTTTTACCCTTCCATTTTCATCTAGTAATACAGTACATTTCATTGTACATAAAAAAAACCTTTCACTCAACGTAATTCTATTCACTTTACAAAAAACATCGATGTATTTTAAACCTTTGCATCTTGCAAAATACATGTGCAACAATAATTAAACTTGTATGTGCACACTTTGACTTAATCACTGCAGAGGTGGCACATAAATGCATATTTTTAAATATCTTACAGCCACATCTATATTTTAGTCTTCAGTTTTACAACCGTTTCACTGTTTTTCCAGCCTTATTAATCTCAATTCTCACGAATAATTACGACAGAGTCTCAAAAGTATGAAAATTCAGATACGCTAAAATGATTAACAGAAACAGGAATAGTTTCTGAAAAAAAAAATAATAATCTCCATTACAGTGAGCTGCGGAAGAGCATATTTAAACGTTGCTGTTGACAATAATATAAATAAACCTGGTACAGCAAATAATTGCATTTTATAAGCAACAAACACATAGCAACAGCGATGTGACAAGAACTGCTTCTCTATGCAATATGTTTGGCGATTTATGGGGAAAGGAATCAATAACTACGAGGCAACGACGGTCTGGTCTGTCATCGAGGTGTAGCTTTGAAAATCTTGACTTGCTGGATCTTCTCTTCTCATGGCAAACGCTTCCTCCGCCTCACCCCTTCCTAAATCCCGTCTCCAGAATATTCCTTCCTTCACGCACCCCCTGCAGTACTCCTTCCATGATAACCCCTTCTTAAGACATCATCTGAACATACTCCTTTTAACGCACACTAGCACTTTTTCCTCTACTAACACAAACCCTTCATACTTTCCCTGACGTAAGTCCTCTTCCCTTGACACACCCCAAGACATTACCCTTCAAGTACGCACCCTAAACCACACCAGAGTCGAAACTTCTGTGCTCCAACTCAGGGAGTCTAGTCCAGATAAATGACTTTGTTTCCAGAAATTCTGCTCCCAGAAGTTTTCTTTTCCAGTCAAAGCTACTCTATTGCTAGTAAGTTTCCTTTCAGACCATAGCATGTCACAGTCAGCTGGGCGTTTGCCAAAACCGGCGCTATAATCAAAAGAGTCTCTCTCTCTCTCTCTCTCTCTCTCTCTCCAAAAAGAAAGAAAACAGAAAAAACGATGGGGGGGAGGGGGGGGGGGGGGGGGGGGGAATGGGTGAGTCCATCTCACGGTAGAGGATTTTTCTCTATCTGGAAGCTTTTGTGTTTAGCTCTTATGGGCGAAATGAGAGAGAGAGAGAGAGAGAGAGAGAGAGAGAGAGAGAGAGAGAGAGAGAGAGAGAGAGAGAGAGCAAAAAAAAAAGGGATTTTCCAGGAATGACGCTTCACTTAAAAAAAAATGAAGAAGTGGAATGGATGAGAGAAGTTGTTCCAGTCCCATGGTTTAGAGAATTAAAACTCAACATTTTCGTTTTATGCTTTAGTCCATTTTCTTTTTAGATTTTATTCCCCCTAGAATCAGGAAATGGCTCCGACCAGAACTTTTTCCTTTATGTTCTGCAGACGATTTGTTCTAAACGAATTATGGCGACGTAAAAACTCATTATCCCTTCTCTCTCTCTCTCTCTCTCTCTCTCTCTCTCTCTCTCTCTCTCTCTCATTTCAAGAGCATTCTTAAAACTACGAATTAGTAAGAAAACTTGCACATTTACGTGTTGGTTCCTTGAACGCAATTTTATGATCTAATATACTTTCAGTTGACTCTATTTGGTAATTCTATTACAATCCGAAATATTTTTCAAAATGAAATAAGAAGTTTTTATTTAGTCTCTAAGGAGGTACAAGACCAACGCAGAAGTCCCGCGTCAACATTATGTCAATTTAGCTCATCTCCACGGAAACCTAAATAAGTTAAGTACAGCTTTATCTCCGAACGAAATAACGTGAAGTCATGCTAAAATTACCCCAACTAACTGGATGACTAATGAAAGCAGGATGGAGAGAGAGAGAGAGAGAGAGAGAGAGAGAGAGAGAGAGAGCAGAGTAGATGTTGAATGTAAATTATCCTCTATTTATTGATCTTGTCTGGAGATTTGCAATGGGGTCACGGAGCCTCGAACAGTCTCCCGTCCAGCTCTCTCTCTCTCTCTCTCTCTCTCTCTCTCTCTCTCTCTCTTGCTATTTCCAGCACCCTGTACACTATTCCTTAACCTATCCCAACCGACTTTGACACAGGTTACCAAACTTACCGCAGGTGGCGCTATCTAGGGACATTTTAAAATATCACTGAGGTAATAGTCTGAGCTATATATATATATATAAAATCTCGTTTTCTTTAAGCTTCTACTAGAACGGCAAGATTAATTTCTCGGTTATTCTGATCCAAAAATGTTCTTATTTCAGATTGATTGCAGTTATCGGATTAAATACTTGGATCATGACCATGAACTGAACAATAACGCCAAAAATGTCAAACTATCTAATATAATAAATATACTTATATATAAGTATATGTATTATAAATATATAAAATATATATATACAAATTCATTATTTAAGTGTTAGCAAAGGGTGATTTGCTTCTGTTGTCTTTAATACGACGCTGAATACGTAGTTAAAACTGACAAACATTCTTTTTGTCAATTCTATCAAATATATACCGGAAAACCGGTGAGCGTCAACCATGGGAACAGCCTTGCGCTGCCCATGATCCCACAGGGAACGCGACATGGAGCAAAACCCAAACCGATCGAAAGGGCGTGGTGGTGGTGGTGGTGTCGCACACAGATTCCCTTTGTTGTCGACAGACACTCTAGACAATGGGAGAAAGATGGAGCGGAAGAAGAAGAAAAACGAAAGAACTGCATTATTTCTTAAAAAGATAATAACGAAGAATACATAAGAGTCTTACATAGCTTTAAGGCTCTATTTCTTTTATCATGATTTCACGTAAACGCAAAATGTCACTGACTTGCGTAAGACGAGTTCAGTGAATATAAGTGCTGGCAACAGAGAAAACACAAAGGGAAAAATAGCTCAGGAAAAATGAAACGTTAAAACATAATACTAGAAAGAAAAACATTACGGGCATCGTCTGTACACATACAGACGATGCCCGAAAAAATGTGAGACAAATGAACTAAAATCCTACTCAATTAATATAATCTTGTTCCCGTGAACCTTTGCAAAGTGACCTAACATAACCCATAAGCTAGCGTCATCACTTTGGCCTTGGCAGTACAAAAATATGTAGATAAATAAAAGCTAACAAATTGGGAAAACAAATAAGTACAAAAATAAATATATAAAAGCTGGCAAACTGGGTAATAAATAATTTGAAAAATAAATAAACCAACAAACAAATAAATAAATAAATAAAAGCTGACAAACTGGGTAATAAATAATTACAAAAATAAAAAATAAATAACAAATAAATAAATAAATAAATAAATAAATAAATA
The DNA here is from genome assembly GCF_015104395.2 of Macrobrachium nipponense. Taxonomy (NCBI): domain Eukaryota; kingdom Metazoa; phylum Arthropoda; class Malacostraca; order Decapoda; family Palaemonidae; genus Macrobrachium; species Macrobrachium nipponense. Next base: position 113,419,803 of record NC_061108.1, read on the forward strand.
AATAAATAAAAGCTGACAAACTGGGAAGACAAATAAGGGAGATTGATTTACTCTGGGAAGACAAATAAATAAGAGAAATTGATTTACTCTTAAGTGGTTAATTAACCGGATGTCAGTCCCAAATCAGAATCAGAGCATTCTCTCTCTCTCTCTCTCTCTCTCTCTCTCTCTCTCTTCTCTCTCTCTCTCTACAAGGAAAGCGTCGAGATAATATTATTGTAATTCCTCTGTCGCTCCTAGTTTATACTAACCGGGGAAATAGAAGGTATCGTATTCCACCTCTGACTCTACACCGGAATCAGATTAAATTTAGATTCTCCAAGACTAACGACATCGGCATTTGACCATTCCGTTACTTAGCACAGAAAAATGTAGTTAACAGCAACTATATGCAGGTAAAATAAGATATCAGAATTCATATTGCTTATATTCTCGATGCTCTTCTTCATTTTTATATTAATTTCTTGTTTGTTTTATTGGGTATGTCAGTCATTAACTATAAAGTTCGGTTATCTATTTTTCGCCTGTTAACAAGCTAATGTTCGTTTGAAAGATTTTGGAACAACCAGAAACAAGGTCCAATTTTTCGCTTCTTCGAAATTTCTCCTTTCATAATATAACGATCTGATTCCCGAGGGTAGTCGGTTCCTTTCCCCGCTACGTCATCCGGCTCTTCGCCAATGCCTTTAAAAGGAGCCATAGCGTCACGCAGGCCAGCGTTACTTCCAAGAAGCAGCCCCGACGAACCCTGGCCCAAGACGTCGCTTCGAGGAGTCTGTTGCTGATGTATACCCTACTTCTGGAGCTGGGTAGTCTTTGTTTCTTGCAGCTGTGCCATAGATAATAACACTGTGCCTCTTGAATGAATGACTTTTTTACGTCATTTGCGATGGTGACGTTGTCTGCGTATGAAACTATTTACAACATGTACGATAGTGTGTTGCTAAGTAGTAGTGAATTAGGATAACAAATATATCTAGATAGTGGATATAACTTCTTACTTTCAAACTGTAGCACTGCGATATTTATTTCTCGTTAATCAGTACACGTGAGTATGCATTTATATTACGAAGAAGCAAAGTTCAACAATAACAACAATACTAATGATTGCCTCTGACCAACAAATGCATTTTTACTATTGTGGAAAGTTCAATATTATATATATCTACATACATATAGAATTCAAGGTATTTTATAGTAATCGTACAAGTATTTATATATATATATATATATATATATATATATATATATATATATATCGAACTACAAATGTCCTTTAATATCTAATTCGCTCTACCTCGGAATTAATATATTTTCAATATATGCTTAAAGAACCGAGGGGGTAATTTATTAAGCGATAATAGAATTGGCGATCGACAGGCGCGAACCAGCGACCTCCCAATTCCTTTGTAGAGCTGGTTCGCGCCTGTCGATCGCCAATTCTATTATCGCTTAATAAAATTCCCCCTCGGTTAAGCATATATGAAAATATATTAATTCCGAGGTAGAGCGAATTAGATATTAAAGGACATTTGTAGTTCGATATATGTATATGAATCACGGTAATGTGATAGACATATATATATATATCTATATATATATATATATATATATATATATATATATATATATATATATATATATATATATATATATATATATATATATATATATAACTTGTACGACTGCTATAAAATACCTTGAATTCTACCGGAAGGACCCTTTCACAACTTAAAATTTAGGAATGATAGAGTTTAATGATTATCAAGATGTACAATATGTAAGGTTGCATTTAAAAGTTGTAAACATATTGGTGACAGTTATGCAATACATTTTACGGTGGTAAGATGTATTACATTTCGAGTAAAGAGGAAATATCCTGTACTTGGTGTGCACAGATAATCACGTGGCAGATTTGTAGTCAATAGTTTCTGAATCTTACACCCATGAAAAACTTGTGATGTGACTGACATACCAAATTTACCGTCTTTAAGTTACTGATCGCATAAGGTTAAAAATCTCGAATTTTTCAACAAACCTACTCAATTTCTGAACACAAAATATGTATATATCGTGGAGTCCCACTCCCATATGCACCCAGTAGGTTCCAGCGAAAGTATACATCTCTTCGTTCTGTTGAAATACATACTTTGAGTCGATATGTTCCGAGTTGCCAAAGAAGACCACAATAAGCGACTTCTGTAAAGAATCTCTGAAGAGAAAACACATTCTGCTGCTATATGAAGTCTTGGGTATCAAGGAGCTAAGATTTTTAAAGTTAAATTACACTTTAGTAGTCAAAGTTTACTTCCCATAACGCTCTATTGTCATCTACTATGAAGCAGATGTTGACAGGGTACCAATGCAGTAGACATCATGCATATTTCACTGCAAACAGAAAGCATGACGGTCAAAATATCAGTTCAACCCCGTTGTAGTAAAACATGACACTTTCCTCCTATGTAGTATCAAATATTGCAATTAAAATTACCTGCACGACAAAATGCTTCTCGGAAACTCGAAGCCCACACTTGAAACGAGATTTTTGCTCCAAAAATCTCATTTTCACATATCTAATAAAACTCTAAATCATCTCGTGAGATAGGTTCATATAGGAACTTTTCTTTCTGGGGTTTACACCGGAGTAGAAAAAAAAACCAATGTGGTAATTGATGTGACGGAGAATAAAAAAAAAATCTGATAGAAAATAGAAAATAAAATTTAAAAATCTTTTGCAATGAAGCTCCTTTCCACCTCTGTTACTGAAGTGTCTCGGTTCAGCTGTAATAAAGAAGCTTATTGTCTTCCATTTCCAAAAGCTCTTGACACAAATTCTTCATTCTTGGGGTATTTAACAGTGATAAATGCATTCTGCTATTATTATTATTATTATTATTATTATTATTATTATTATTATTATTATTATTATTATTATTATTATCATAAAAAAGCGATGAAAATGCTTAATACATAACATTCAAATAATGTAAAAACCGAATAAAAGAATTATTCATATAACTGTAAGACTATAAATTTAAATTATCTAAAAACATAAGAACGACTGTATTTCTGTATCACAGACTTTCATCATAGCGATGACTTCACTTGAAGAAAGACAATTTGAACATAAAAAGAATTCTCACATGCTTGGATAAATTCCTTTATTCCAGGTTATTAAAGTAATGCACGAATGAGTCAAAATGGAACAGAGCATCCTAAAGTGTCATTTTTACTTATATCTGCTTATTTTCAGACGTGACTATTAATTATAACCTCATGTTTAAGAACATCGCATACTTTATCATATTCATACCTTTGAACATAACCAACAATTTACACATACTTTTTATTATCACTAAGTGTCCTTTTAACCGCTGAAGAAAATAATAGATAAAATGCATTTTACACAATGCTGTCGGGGAAGAAAAATACATTTGAACATTGATGTGGGTGTTAAGGTCGGGTTTCGCCTTTGAGAATAAACTTTCACTTCTTGGCACTTCAAGAACATACCCTGGGGTCACTGAGGACAGGTAGTTCACAACTCTCCTTCGTGATTTACGACGATAACACTTCAAATGTTGGCGAAAATAAATGTTTTCACAAAAAAACAAAAAGTGTTTTCGCAATTCCTCACAATGACTGCAATCGTTTGTGACGTCAATGACTTATACTTCTTTTTCTGAAATCGTTCGTGACGTCAGATTTCTATTTATAACTCATTTTCTGAGTGCATGAATGAGAGCTCGTTAGGTCAAATTCATGATCCCCAAAGTACTTAAAAATTGTACAAATTTTCTCCTATAAGGTATGGATGGTGATGGATAAAAATGACTTCTTAAATTGCTAGATATCAGCATCTTACTTCATTATCGTTTTTAATGTGTATCATACCTAAACACTTGTAAATAAAATAACATTTCATTATATATTTATTCCACTGAAAACATCAAAATTCTATCGGATATGTTCTGGAGTCATACGTGCATGAAAAAAAGTCTAAATGAAGTTAATATTCCATACATATCTTGTGTTGCAGAAACACAACAACGATTCACATGAACCCAGGGACTCCTTAACCTCTTGTTATTATGTAACTCCTAAAACTTTCCTTTCCGTGTCTAGACGCAATTCTAGGTACTGCATAAAGTTCGATAAATCGATAGCAGCAACGCCTACACCGCAAACCGTCGTAGCAGCAATAATGGTACTTCGACGCACAATGTGTGGGTCATTCATATCGATAAAAGAAAGAATTTACACAATTATTTTCATCTTTATTCAACGTAACATTCTTGTCTTACTCTATCATTCTTTTCATGTGCCACTGTCAGGGTATTCATTCATGTCTGACTCTGCAGTTATATGCAATTCCACTGTATCCACACTCAATTTATCTATGTAAATGAGTGTGTGCATATATATATATATATATTATATATATATATATATATATATAGGATATATAGATATATATATATATATATATATATATATATATGATATATATATATATATATATCTTGCATTCAGTAATCTGACTGCCCTAGGTTATCACTCTCTCTTTCTCTATTCAACCCTCTGAAGAAGAAGAAGAAAAAAAATCGCGAACTTCCAAGACCCAAGAAACCCACCGAAACCCGCCATGGCTACCGTCGCCTGACATACATTTCGACCAGACAGACCAACGGGCAGACAGGCAAACGTATACACGCAAAGCCCAGCAGGCAGCAAAGACACCGCATGCAATTTCCTAAGAACGCTCCTGTCCTTGGTGGTATGGCTTCGTCGTAAATGAATTATTTAGGCCAATGTTATTTCTCTTCTAATTTTCATGGGTAACCTATCACGTGTCTGGGTGGCACCGCGCCTCCCGTATTCCGTACATGTCAGCACTCGTCGAAAAAATATATATATATTTGGAAGTTATGAGTACACCGTTCATAATAAAAATGAGTCATTTACAGTGCATAATTACACATATAATCTACCGATCAATATTTTTATTAGATCTGAACAGCACTGACAGTAAGTATACTGATTCTCGAGTGGCAAAATCTGACATTCGATTTCTGCTCCCGTTTACCACTCACTTTTACCCTTTGCTTCACTTTAATCAGGAAGGTTATTTTAAAATGAATGAGTTAGGTGCGATTTTTGAAAGGGTCACACATCTACTTAGCTGCATCTTTTAAAATGTTATAACTCTAACCCCTTTTTAGGCTATTAGTGTACCTAAATCGCCAAAGAAGATGGCAAATTTTTAATACTTTTTCTGTTGCAACGTCTTCAAACCAATTACATTATGAATATTACCTGTTTAAGTTGAATGATGCTTAAGAAAAACTAAGAAAAATAGAACGTTTGACTATTCATTATACTACCCAAGAAAAACAGATACCGGTATAAATATGCATGAGTAATTTTAGACATATTCATACAATCTACCCTTAAAATAAAAAAATACCGAAATATACTTTCCTAAAGGATGTTCGGTACGAATAGCAATAGACTACAAGAAAAATGGAAAGGCAAACTAAAGAAAGTTTGAATTTGATAAACTTCAGTGCGCTATCATGATTTTTTTTTCTTGTGTGTGTGTGTTTTTTTTTTACTTTGATTTACTGAATATAATGCCATAAATGCTGTTTAGTGAGAGACGGGTGCACTGCTACCGCTGTGGAAAAAAGATGCACACTTCTTTACAAGAGGAGGGTTATTATTCTTATCAAGATCAGCAAAAAAAAAAAAAAAAAAAAAAAAAAAAAAAAAAAAAAAAAAAAAAAATCTACTACCGGCAATAAAACCTTTCTGCAAGAGACAGGAGACTGGTGTATCTCGGAACACCCTTTACCATTGTAAGCATCGAGTGCACATAAACCTACTCGAATGCCATAAATTTCAAAACCCGCTACCACGGGTCAGGTTTCATAACACGCAATCAAAGCTCCCGGAACCGGAATAAAATAGCCGCGGGGATTTAATCAAACACTTTCCATATTTAGCAGCAGCGAACGAGCCCAAACAACAAAGAAAAGGGGAAAAGTCTCGACCTCATTACCCGAGAATGGAAGAGGCAACTCTAAATTGGACCTAATTACTTAAATGGAGACGGACAAGTAAGGAAAGGGGAAGAAGAGCTAGAAAGTGCAAGAGGGGATGATGGGACCAGGAAAGGAAAGCGAAATAAATAGGAGACAAGGAAGTGGAGTAATAAAAGATTGCTTTTTATTATGGGAACATAAGTCATACAAACGTACAGGGCTAAACTTGCATCCAATTACAAATATCTCTCGCCCTTCACCTCTCAATCAAATAAACAGTATTGCAAATCATACACCCAAATACAATATATACAAAACACAAATGGGAGGACAGGCATACGTTCATTTTTATTATGCACACACGTATTCGTTCACGGTTACGTTCACTAATTCATGGCATACATTCCAACAGTACCTGGAATACGATGGTGAGGGTCCCCACGAAGAAGAAGAAGGAGAAGAAGAAGAAAGAATCCAGGTTAAACACGAAACTAAGAAACGTGTACTGTTCATTGAACTTACTTAGGGTACATAGCGGGTTCAAAGACCTACGAATGAAGGAGAGTCATAACATGACAACATGCCATCTATCATGCACCTGTCAATAATGTCTAATTCGCCTTGCACAAAGAAATACCCCAGTCACGCATTTTCTTGATAATATCATTCTATTTCAGGATCGTCTGCGATCATTCTGTCTGGTTATTAACGAATAGAGAATGGTAGTACGTTTTAATGTTTAATTGAGGGATCATGAAACAAATTGTAATAAATCAATGAAACCAGTGAGACATCCAAATTTCTTTAAACATGTAATCTAAAATAAAGATACTATTTCCATTTAAAGAAAATAAATTTCATACATTCTGAACAAAATATACGTCATGCAACGTCCGCAATAAACAGACGCATGATACATCATCGAAGACAGCGAAAGTGTGAAGGGAAAATGAACGATAATGTATACCTTGAATAAAAAAGATGTAGTGAATCAGAGACTTCAGTGGCAAACTGGTTCTCAATCGACCATTCCAAGAAGCAAATTCCTTGGAAAGTGATATTTCGAGAAATAACTTGTAAACCATTAACCTCTGAAATCATGTCTCACCATGGAAACTAATTTGCGAAAATTAATTAAACATGACCCTATCCAAAAATAATAAATTAATTTCAGTAATACAAGCACATTCCATTAGCCAATTTTGTTGTGTACCTATACCATCGGGGTCAACCTGTGCACCGTAGCACAACTGCAATTTGATAATACCACCCCCCTAAAACAGCCATTCATTAAAGCCCATATGAAGAGGCACATGAGCATTCTGAGGTCAAAGAAGGCGGGAGAGTTTGAAACCTTACAATGCCAGAAACTTGTCTGACAACTCGAATATAGACAACAACGGCCAGGAAAACGTTAAACGCAATTCCAGCAAAACGCATTAGGGTATACGATGCCCTTGATAGCCATATTTTTGCATACTTGATACCAAGGTATTTTCAGACGAGAAGAAATGACCGTGTTACTAACATTGACTACACCTGATAAAGCGGCTACGATGAAAGTAAGAAATCCTTGCACGAAATGATATGGGAAAGGTTTGCCTTCTACATCTGCAGCTAGAACCATCATCCAATATAAATGTAGTTTCTCAGCATTTCAGATAACCACATGAGGGAGGTACAGTGTTATACATCTGAGTATCATCTAAGGCAGCTTAAATATAACAAGAGTTATTTTAAGTAAAACTGAAACAACTTTTGTGACTTCTGTCAATACCCTTCGTTCTAATTATTATTATTTTTATTAAACATATGTACAAAATTACACTGAACAAATGACCAAGTTTCTGAGCATTCTTCCACACAAGAGAATGACTAACAGAGAAATCAAGAGACATACGGGTCAAGAGAAGAGAGCACGGCTAAATACTCACGAAAGTAGTACAAGTGCATTCAAAACAATTGAGCGTAAATGCTCTATGTCGTAATTATTAATATAAGGAAGGGGCCTATTGGCATGTGCAGATCCTCTCCTCTGATCTCTCGTCTGCAGATGCAGTGGCCACATATTGCTTCCAAAGCAAAATCGAATCTCCTTGGATTGGTGAATATTTTGAAAAGTCTCAGACATTTAAGTACCACCTGGAAGTATCAACTACTCCATCTCATCTTTTTTAAACACATAAACACTCACTCTCCCACATTTTGTTGTGCTTCACCAATTTAATATGGGTAGGGGTTCATACTTTTACTAATTTTGATCGTTTACACATTTTAGAATATCTGATACCCCACTTTCTGCTCTTATTTATCATTTAAATAACACTTGCTGTTCATCATTGCCACCATCTTTTACAATCTACGAACTTTTCCCATCGCAATTATAAGGATTTTCATCGGCTTAGTAACAAAATATCGATCATTCTTTAGCTTTCTTACCAACTTGGGTACAAATAAACTTTTAACCATAAAAAATATTCACCGATCAGCGAAAATACTTGCCTCTGAATGTCACTGATTATCAAAGACAGGCAGGTCTTTCGTTTCTCTTTTCAGATGCAAAGACCATTATGGGACGGCTAATCAACTGCCCTTATCTAGTCCAGACCCGAAGAAAACAAGATGGCGAAAGAAGAAGGAAAATGAGTGAGGCCTGGCGTCGAAGGAATCTATGGCCTTGCCATCCTAAAAATTCAGTTATATTTTGTCTATGGAAACTCTGTTATTTTGCTTCCATTGGATCTTATCTCTTTTATTCACACATATTCTATTTCACTTCTTCAGTGTCAAAGTAGATCCACTGGCCAGGAGACTTTCAGTAGAGATGCCTTAAAAGATTTGCTTTCCGTTCTAGGTGAACTGCAAAGGAGCTAATACTTCAAACGTTTAAACTTCCATTGATAACTACGGTTCATTTGATAAATTCCTCCTGGTTACGCAGATTATTACAATACATGCAAATGTCTAGGAGAGAGAGAGAGAGAGAGAGAGAGAGAGAGAGAGAGAGAGAGAGAGAGAGAGATCAACTAAACGAACATGCAAACATGTACCGAAGTTACGGGGAGGAATATTAGAAAAATGTTCTGATGTTGACTATAATATGTTACCGACATTCAGCAAAAAAAAAAAAAAAAAAAAAAAAAAAAAAAAAAAAAAAAAAAAAACACACACACACACACACACACACAATGCAAGTTAAAAATTATTATTATTATTGTTATTATCATTATTATTATCATTATCATTGATATTAAGATTAAGTACGTCATTCACTTGGTGTTCATTTTTATGCAAATTCTATAGCTTTAGTCGACTTATTAGAAGAAAGAAAAACCGTCACGAGCATTCGATACCATTAAGAGAATGTTTCACACAGCATAATAACGACCTACAGTGAACTCGTCTGATGTGGTATTGCACAATTTTAAGTCGGTCAGTTTTTGCTCGGGATGCGCCTTAGAAAGCTGTGTTAAAGCAATCACCTCACGGAAAATATGAATTTGGATGAAAAAAGATAAGCTGGCTGGGCATACTCGATGACTTTCACACAGAAGACCGCAGGATTCAGAGAAATGTTGTGAAACTGCGGCTAAACTGTCCCATAAACCATCATTGGGCTCGACAGACACAGGAGTAAACGAACTCTAAATCGCACAAACACGCAAAGGTCTCTCTCTCTCTCTCTCTCTCTCTCTCTCTCTCTCTCTCTCTCTCGTACTTACATTTCAAATCATTCAAGGAACAGCCCCGTTAGGTGTCTACCTTATGGTCGAAGCTTCGACATAAGAAAACACATTTTGAAGAACTGTGCGAGATTAGACAAGAACTACGAGGCAGGTGGATGGAAATGAGTGGAGATTTGAGGAGGCGCAAATACAGGAAAGACCATGAAGGGTACTTTTTCTTCAAAAGGGAGAAAACACATGGGAGGAACTTACACCACCACAATTAGAAAAATGGTAGGCCTACGAAGGATTCCCTGGTGGATCACTTGAAGAAAATAAAAGGATAGATTTACAAGATTCCGGCGACAATTTTTGATGAAATTATCTGGCCACTAAAGTAATTCGACGAAATGACACCCAACCGTCTACTTATCTTAATAAAGAGTCAAGTTGGTGGGAAGAAGCACACAGTCGAAACAAATGGGTTATTCGTTAGATAAGGATAGTCTACAACAAGAGTATCTATGACTCATCCAAAGAAAGTGATTGGATGACATCATAGGCTTCTGATGGATGGTAAGAAAACGTTCCTCAGACAGACTCATTTTTGCTGGACTTAAGAATGGAGGAGAGAGAGAGACGATGAGAGAGAGAGAGAGAGAGAGAGAGAGAGAGAGAGAGAGAGAGAGAGTTATTTTTGCATAAAACGTCAAGTAGGGCACGTGTCCTGGCAACTGAAGTTTACCTCCCTCCCCATCGACCCTACCAAAAGCATCCGAGGAACCCCACATGGGCTATCAACCCCAACCGACCATCCTGTCTAACACCATGATAGCCGCCATAATGCTATCCTCGGATGGCTCTCTTAATCCTCCCCCCCACCCCATCACCCCCAACCCCAAAATCCCAACCAACAACCCCACCATCTGCCCCACCCATCCCAAAGGCCCCATG
>NC_061108.1:113437965-113447965 GCF_015104395.2 Macrobrachium nipponense
TAGGGCAAGAAGAATGTTTACTGTAGATTCCAAAACAATTGCAAATTTATTATTATTATTATCATTATTATTGTTATTATTATTATTATTTTATTATTATTATTATTATTATTATTATTTCAGCTATACGGATCATGCCAGTAAGACTCTTTGGGAAGGAGGTTGCTGGCCCCATGTCCTGCTGCATCCAACCTGCATCCAGCAACAGTAACTAACTATCTTTCTCATCCAACCTGCATCCAGCAACAGTAACTAACAATCTTTCGAGAATATAATTCCATGCATACGTCAAAACAGAAAAGATCTATTCTGCTTCAGACGAGCAAGAAACTCAATTCTTCCAGAGAATTTTTTTTCACTCTACTTAAAACAAACCAAACGCACACACACACACACATACGCGCGCGCGCACACACACAAAAGCAAATACAATTAAGTACGCTAACAAGAACTATGAGATGAAAAAATGGGCAAAATCAAACAAGGACCGTCAATGAGCGCTCGTTTGGTTCTGTCAAAGTTAACAGGTGGAAGACGAAAAGGGAGGGTTAAAAGTTTGGTAGAGGAGGAGATGGATAAGGAAAAGAAGGAAAGATGGATGCTGACACATGTGATAACCCAAAGATTTGTTTAAAACTATTATGGTTAGTTTTAGAAGACTTCCAAGCTGTAACTTGAACATACAAAGAAGACGACGCGTGGATATTTTTCTTGTTATATTACTAAATGAAAAATGACCGACCGCCGGGAACATAATCAAAATAAACATATTTAGGATAATGCACACATAGACAAAACACACACTTAAAAGGATCATTAAAAACAGCGACCCTGACTAAGGATTAAGCTATGAAGAACTCCTTTAAGAATCTACTTTCATAAATATTGGATGCACTTGGGTGTAGCACTGCGGTCACACAAAAGCATAAGAAAAATGGTGCAGAGAGAGCAATCTCTGAAATGAAAAAAAAAAATAATAATAAAAAAAAATCCAGTACAAAACGAGTAACGGAAAAAAATTAGGCAATGGATTTTTTTTATAAAGGAAGATAGAGAGACAGACACTCGACCTGCAATGAAAAGGATTTTACCAGTCTTCTCATCAATCTATGAATGCACGTGTGTGTTTGTGTGTGTGTGTGTACGAATTTGTGTGGCTATGTACAAGTTTCGGGTAAAATTAAGAACAAACTTCAACCTAATTTTCAAGTACGTATGTTGATGCATGCCTGAAAGTATCCTGTGCATTTTGTGTATACATTTATGCATGCACAAGCATGCGGGCGATCTAGTTACTGGCAAATGAGGCGCCAAAAGTAGGCGAAGTGATTTATGGGAATGTTTCCACTTACGAGAGAAGGGGGTGAGGGGATGGTGGCCCATGTGGGCGTTGCTGGTACGGCTTAAGTGAAGCAGGTGGGTGTGTGGGTACAGGATCGGGGCGGGGTGCGGGGAGGGTAGGCGGGAATCAGCCCTTAATAATGTGTCCTCGCAATGGAAAAGAGCGTGGGCGGCCGACCTTGGGTCAGCGCCAGAACAGAGAATCGGTTGAGGTCGAATATTTTCATAGGACGACGAACACCATACAAATGATGTCTAGCACTGGACATAAAAATATGCTGAGAGAGAGAGAGAGAGAGAGAGAGAGAGAGAGAGAGAGAGAGAGAGAGAGAGAGAGAGAGAAAGATTGTATCATATTCCATAAGCAAAGGAAGGAAATAAAACTAGAGATAATACGAGGGAAGATAAAATCAAAAGAGTGTACCATAGTAAAACCAAGAAGATAGGCAATAAGAGAGAGAGAGAGAGAGAGAGAGAGAGAGAGAGAGAGAGAGAGAGAGAGAGATTGTATATCATTACTGAAAATATGTACGAAATATACAACAATTGATGTGCAATGAGAAAGAAGAGGGAATTTTCTGAAATGTACATAAAAACCGCGAAGAAAACTGACGTAGCGGTCAACAACAGGAGTGACTACATAAACCGTGTGTCTGTCTCTGTGTATACACAGAGAAAAACGACCTGTGCAAATAAACAGATGTACAGAAACCAAGTACAACGCAAATACAGCTTCTCGGACAGTGGCGCCAACCATTTTGGAGTAAAAACATAATATGTATTCAAGAATCTAACTTCATATCAATTTTCGCAAAATAACTGTGCAGTCCTTCAGAACAGAAAATACTCGTTTCAAGTACCTCCATAAATACATGGGAGTATATTCAATATATCTGCTGATATAAGCGACTACCTGAAGATTATCTACAAAAATATTAACCAACACATTTTATGTAACTTCACCAGTGTTCATTTTAGTGGTGAATTTCAACATAGTCAAAATTTAAGTTATGACCATCAACATGCCCTCTATAATTTAAGAAATCACAATTTATAGACTCCAGTATTTCAAAAGATCACGGGTATAGTTACTTCATGAATTTCAGTGATCTCCGTCAATGTCTTATGGAATTTGGGGGATCACACAAAACGCACCTCTTGAATACAAGTTATCCCATTCAACAAAAGTTCATGAATATAACCATCGGTAACCTAATCCCTAGGTCATCTCATGTAACGAATCCTCTGTTATCTATGAGACCATATTTTAACAGCTCCACGGATGGTCGAGACATCCCGGTCATGTTCTTTATTGAACAGAAATTTTATTAACAATCAAAACATCTAAAAATTCAGTTTAATTCCTCATAAAAGAAACTCAGTCCCTGTACGTATTGCAATAGATAAAAATATATATGCCCTCATTTCAGTACTATCACATCTGCATAACACCTTTCCTAAAATAACCATTTAATAATGGAGAATGTACTTAACGAATAAATGAGTTATTTTTACCAGAAAACCTTTGAAATCTATCACAACAACAACAACAACAACAACAACAACAACAACAACAATAATAATAATAATAATAATAATAATAATAATAATAATAATAATAATAATAATAATAATCATAGGAACACTAGGCACGACCCCAAGATCCCCGAAAAGGAATCTGGAAAATCTAGAGGCTGAAGTAGCTCCAGGACTCATGCAGAAGAGTGTGCTCCTGGAAACAGCGCACATGGTAAGAAAAGTGATGGGCTCCTCAGGAGGCAGGATGCAACCCGGAACCCCACACTATAAATACCACCCAATCGAATTGAAGGACTGTGATAGACAAAAAAAAAAAAAAATAATAATAATAACAGCAGTCGCAAAACAGGACATCAGAAAGAAATTAAGACTTATTTTTGTACAGATAAGTCAAGTTTAGTTAGCTCTATGGGAATAAATAATGCATACAGGGTCCACGCATGGCATTTTGACCTTTAAAATCTTTTTTACGTAAGAATCAATTTAGGTTAATCTGCATAATGAGGTCTCACTGCGCACCTATTCACGCCATCATCCCTGGTACATGTCAGTTTGTTTGTTTGTTTCGCGACTTACGGTACTTGGGCAAGTCTGTCCAAGCACTTGTTTGCAAAGGGGTGAAGTACACTGGATAAAAATATATTTAACTAGAAAGTCAATTGACGGAACTCTAAATCGAATATCATTCCCGAAAGTATTGGAAAATGCTTATCAAAAGCAGTATGAGCAAATTTATGGAGCAGATTTCGTTTAAACAGTAGAAACAAAAAGACAAGAGTGCCTTGAAAATATAAAATATCAGATATGAAGCGGATCTGGAGATATATAAGAAAAAAAAATCTCGGTTAAGCATAACACGCGAACGAAAAAGAAAAAATAATTTAATCGTCACAATAACAAGGGGTGATCCGAACCCCAGCTTGCTCTGGATGCATACAAGATTTTCCCCTGACGCATAAGTTGCAGACATTATATTCCTAACTTAACGAGAAGCGGTATTCGTAATTAATACTCATAAATAATACTAATCATACTAACAAGAAGGATCAAATAATAAAGACACTAATTAAATACATTCATATATTCTCAGTTATAAGTGGAAACACAAAATAACTGATCAGAAATATAGCCTCTACATTCAGTTCATCAAATAATTACAACAAGCAAAAATCTATGGTCAAGTATCCTTTTGTTTCACCAACGAAAATGAAAAAATACGCTATATTTTTATTAGAAATAATTTTTCTGTACTGTTTAACATGCACATTTATTTTCTTTTTATTTTCCTTCTAATAGATAAATCATAAATATCCTATCCTACAATTTCTGTATCTTCAACTCAATGTGAGACGCCCTTTTCACGCCTTTTCAGGCTTACATACCCCCACAACACCAACAACAAAGTAGTTTGTAGGCTTACTCCTCGAGTAAGCGAAAAATAATGAAAGGATATTATAGCATCAGCAAAGCAAAGGAAGTAATGGCATTCGATCGATTCATTTTTTGTCTTCAGAGAAAACAAGGAAGAGACCTTTAGGCGACAAAAAAAAAAAAAAAAAAAAAAAAAAAAAAAAAACAAGGAACTTATGAACTGTAATCTTGATTTAAAGCGAAATTCTTAATCTCAATAGAACAAATTAGAACACTTCCTCCAATAGTCACAACGTTCTACATGATTAACAACAAACATTCGTATGAATTTTTTTTTAATATACGCCCATATTTATGTTTGTGAAGATTGATAATTAGTTATTCCAATGAGATGCAGACTTCCAGCAACATATACTACGTACATACCCTAACGTATACGCACCATAATGAAAGGCTCAGAGTTATGCAAAGTTACTACGGACGCGACGCTGCTGTCCGCTGGATCAAAAACGAAAATTAAGTACAAACCTTCATAATGAATAACAGCTGATATTTAATCACGGGCTTCAAACGTACGCTCGTTTGATTCCCATTTTCATTTAGTAGAAATGGGAGATTTTGTAATAGCAAACTACTCGCTGCTCGGTGTGAGAAACACATCACATGTGCACAATAACAGCAGTAATTTTAGACATTATATGAATGTATTTGTTACAACTAGTTGAAACTTGTTTCACATAGCATCCTTCATTTTTCAACTCTGATCATACAAATAGATGGCAGAATAATGCAACGCAGAATAATCATACTCACTTGCGTTCATAAAAGTATCTGTAGGATTTTACTATTGAATTTAAGAAACCCACATTCATTGTCAACCCTGCAAGAATGCTATTCAAGTCGAAGGAGGAATATATATCACACGGAAGGCGAATTTCATGCCACTAAACATAAAAAAAAAGGAGGGAAAAATCTGATTTGGGTCACACGTTTGTAAACAAATATTTTCGATGTAAACCCGCCCTCTATTAAAACTACTAGAACAAAGGTTCAATACTCACCTGCCCTGAAGATCTCGCCACACCCATCACACCTGGTGGCAAACTGGGCGTCATAACAGGGACCACAGAAGATCTTTTCCAATTTTGAACCAAACTGTTTGTCGACCAGTGACACCTGACACTTGCTGCATAGGAAACACTTCTCGTGCCAATGTTTGTCCTTGTACGACAGATCCTGGATGAGAGAAAAAAATATTAAGGAATGCATCGCATCGTGCTTGACAGAAAAACTTTTTAAAACTCTTAATATCACGACAGAAAATTCGAGGCTGCATTAGCAACAGTGCATAGCCAAAAGTTCTGCAACTTTTTTACTCCATTTTTTTATACTTATAAATTCTAAATACTCTGACCGACATCATACATTTATAAGTCAGCTATTTTCTTTGTTATAAGGATAATATATATTTCTGTGTATTCCAACGGATATGTTTAAGCAGAGGAAAAGTGTAGGATGATCAACAAAAATATCAAATTTATAACAACATTAGTATGAAATTCAAACTAATGATAAGCATAATGCCTGTTTTAAATTGGAAATTAATAATCATATGTACGTATGCATATATATATATAATATATATATATATATATATATGGATATATATATATATATATATACATATATATATATATATAATTATATATATATATATATATATATATATATATATAGTTTCCAATTTACTGTAACGTCCATCAAATTTTTTAAGAGAACATCACAAAAGGCTGAAAATTTAATAGTCACCCATCGATGTTCATAGGAGCAACCATTTTCTTTGACAGATGTACTCCCAATAGAAAACGAAAACTATAGGTAAACTAAACTACGAGCAGGATCTGTGACTGCAAAAAGATAACGACTGAAACATTCTTATTCTCTTAATTATATGCCTACACTATTATAAAATACTTAATATGAAATAAAATTTGAAAAAAAGGTAAACCTGAAGACTTCTACCGAGCCCTGGTTCGCGCCAGTAGCTGGTGGGAATATTTCCCGGCTTTTGTATATATCCATTTGATCATGTTTATGTCTCTTGTTTATGTTCATGATATTTACCGGATATTGTTTGTGTTTTTAAACTCATCTCCAAGAAATGATACTAAACACGGTGCTTAATTTGCAAGTAAACTGCTAGTTACCGATCCAGTTTTACCAACAACTTTTTCGGGGGCTATAGAAGTGTTAAAATCACAAGAAAATTAATAAATCATACATGGTGACACATATAGTGCGAACAACTCTCTACTATTGTGGTAACCTAAACAATATCAGTTTTTTGTCAAAAATATTTGAACATCCAGTTTATTACAATATTCCACAAAAGGAATAAACGAACACAGTTTGGATTCATTTTAACCGTCAGTCTGATAATGTCGAAAAAAGGGCAGTCAGGCTAGATAAATTCTTATGCTTATGGTAAAAATACAAGAGTTGTTATAAGTATATAAGTAAAGGAATATAGTACAGTTAAAAATATTGTACAAGTTTTTCGAAAGATATAAAAAACAAATTATATCATACGAGATCTTATATAAATTCATGGCAAAAGTCTAATCTTTGCAATTTTAGTAATAATAATATTAAAAGAAGTAACCAGTAAACTAAACATAAAACTCATTAATAAAAATAGTAGTATCAAGAGCCCACAATTCTACTTAGAATCCCACGCATACACATTCCACATCGACTAAACAAATTATATAACTACAAAACTATTTTGTCCACAAGAACAGAACCCCTTTTTGTAAGCGCCTCCCTCGAAGCGTGAAGAGATGAAGCTCATAGTTCATGCTCTCAGCATCTAAAGGCTGAATATGACATCATGAGGACGACCTTCAGCCGGCACTTGTTTACATAGCTGAGGGGTTTTGGTACATTTAAGGTCTATAGCGTGTGAAATTTAGGTGGGTTAAACAGCTATAAAAAAAAAAAAAAGTGGAAGACGACGGTACTAAGGCGTAAGGGCTCACAAAGAAGTATAATATTCGATACCCGTGACTTGACTTTGACAACTTTTTGCTGCTGTTTCAGTGTTTTTCTTTCAAAAAGTAACAGGAATTTACTACACCTGCAAAATCTTAGATTAAACAAGTATTCAGAATTTCGATGCTATTCTTATTAGGGGAAAAAAAAAACCATTTAAATTTAGAACATCTTTCAATTTAGATGACATTTTCTTTGGAAGCAGTATGAATAAGAGTTCCCATTATTTTTATGTCTGTTTTTCCTATCCTGCTTTTCGAGTTTTTGTTGTGTATTCGTGTGCTTTTATGTTCATTATTTATGTGCTTTCTACAATTTTTACCTTATTAATGGTACGTAAAAAATTATATATTTTGTGTATAAGAGTCCCTTTTTGACACAAAATAGATCAAATTGTTTACGGAGCTTATACATTATTACTTTGTTTATTATGACAAGACGTTTACACAATATGACTTTGTTTACTTTGGCATATACTCCAGATGAACTTGGCCTCATCATTGTCAAACATCTCTTAAGTTGTTAAATTTCTCTCTCTCTCTCTCTCTCTCTCTCTCTCTCTCTCTCTCTCTCTCTCTCTCTCTCTCTCTCTCTCTCTCTCTCTCCGTACAATGGTTTCTAAGGACTGCGGTGGAACTGAAAGGCTAACGTTCCTGTCTGGTTTTTACCAGATATGATAGTAAATTCTGATGCAAGCCTTCCTTAATTTATTAGATGGGCCATATATCGTCATGTAGGCGCCTACGATGGATAGTACCATATTTCGCCCCTTTCAATCTATCAAAATAAATGTTCTGCTTTTTATGTGAAATAACATTATAAACCACGACACGAGCCGTTCTATTTGGCTCGTAGTTAATAGGATGAGGAGACCATATTGGCCTAATCAGCATCACCCATAGGAATCGCATGGTATTGATATCTCTGGTGAATATCCTCAGTATCTAAGCAAACCGTTTACGACAGCTCGCTATAGGCTATGACTCTCTGAATGGTTTAGTTAAGTTAGGCGGTTCAGAGACAAAGAAGGATAGTCATTTCAATGTGAATGCTGAAATTCACGAGACGATGAACATGTATTGAAATAATACGGCATATCATTCCAAATCTTCAGACTGACGACAGGTCTTTTTAGTCACCTGGCATTTGTAAGAAGGGATGGTTTTATCACAAAGGTCGTAAATTAAATTTGTAAAATCAAGAAAGCTTCCCAGTGAACATGTTCTAAAATCTGTAACAAAATCTGGGCTCCTCTTTGCAGTAGTTAAAAAAACACCTCTCTGGAAGGGAAGACATTTTCCTTCGTCTCCCTTACCCACTTTCCGAACGAGGGCATGCTGAGAAAAGTCGGAAGAAGAAACGAGAATGTTGAGAAACAAAAAATCTAACAACCATAAACAACTTACCTTGGCACCCAAAGACCAAGGGAAACATGTACCGGAGCCGCAGGTGCTGTAATTCGCTCATAAAATATGGAGCCCAATTTATTTCCACTCTCTCTCTCTCTCTCTCTCTCTCTCTCTCTCTCTCTCTCTCTCTCTCTCTCCAGAGCTGAGGTAAAGTTCAGATGAAAGTTCCCCTGGCTAATTAATTAAGAACGTCACTTTCAATTAGCTTTACATTTATCGATATTCTACGAAGAACTGATATCTCTTCAGTAATTTTCATCATATATCTGTAGGGAAATTAATCACCAAAGGCTTTTAAAATTTGCATTCTGCTCCCAACGACAACCAGCATACGTAAATATGATATATTTGATTTAAAAAATCGACATGGAACTTTTTTTTGGGTCAGGGGGTAAGTTACTGAGTAATTTACTCCGATATCACGACTCTTCCCAGTGGTAAATAGTACTGCTTCCAAATAATCTTCAGTCAAGTGATAATTTCATACAGGAAACCCGTCGATCTATGGAGGGGGCGGTCAACCTCTTGCCTTCAGCGGTCTTACCCAGTTTCCTTTTTGATGTTCAACAGTTCACAAATAGATTTAAAGTTATGGTCCAGTCTTTAAGTTTAATCATAACGTATTTGTTTCCTAAGTAGAAAATCCCCTTAACTTCAGTGCAAACTGACCTGCAATCATTGAACCTATTTCATCTAAGGAAAACACCAGTAATTATTGTATACAAATCATCAGATCTCAGACAGTTATGCACACTTACGCACTCATGTATATAGTATATATATGCATGAGCGGACGCGCATGCATTGAATTCGTTTACCCTCATGTGATATTTTCTCCTAGCCGTCTTCCTTAATGCGCTCAGCTTTATGGACACTAATCAAGAAGCGTTCCTATACCGGACACATAAGGGCTGCGAATTGTTGCCAGAACGAGGTGGGAAGACCTCGTATATTACTGATCTTGGCATTCGGCATATTCTTTCTCTCTCTCTCTCTCTCTCTCTCTCTCTCTCTCTCTCTCTCTCTCTCTCTCTGTTCCTTCCAAACGATTTGGCAGTGACCAGTGCAATGAAGTGATCTGTCAGTAGGAAGAGGCATTAATTTCTTCTCGACCTTTCTCTCTCCCGATGGTTTTACAAACCGTCTACATTACGGAATGAACGTAATAAAATGAGTGAGTTTTACTCGTGCATAAACATGATAGCAACTCGGGAGAACATAGATTGATTTGTTTATGCAATCCGGGTACGACTGCTGCCATTTGCGCCGGACGTGTAATTATCTGGAGA
>NC_061108.1:113452965-113495465 GCF_015104395.2 Macrobrachium nipponense
CAACAGATTTTATGGAGATTTAAAATGATTTTGTGGAAAAACGGATAATTCTGCTTTCGTGAAAATCTAAGCAGACAAACCAAATGGAAAGCTTTCCCGTATAAATTTTTTTGCAGTTCAACTATTAACCACCTTTAACAAACCTGTGATTTGAACCCTTGCGTCATTGTCAGTTTCTCTGTTTGTTAAGGAAGAAGAATTATGAGAAAATGCTAAAATTTCCAAACACTCAACGCAACGTTCGCGCTGGGGACACGGGTCTGGACTCTAGAACGAAGACTGAGAAAAACAAAACTTCACATGGACACTAAGCTACGGCCTTAAGATATATACTATGGCAATTCCATAAAAAAAAAGGGGGGGGGGGGATAATTCATACGCTTGTTTTCATTATGCTCTTATGACGAGTCTGGATGAATGATGTGAGTTTCAATTTCATAGCATGCCACACAGGGCATGCTATGAAATTGAATGAATTCTGAATGATCATACATGGATCAAGAGTATTTCAAGAAACCCAGTGGGAGTTTTCATAATTAGGGAAATGATAAAGCAAGCATTCTTTATTTATTTCTTTTTTTATATTTTCGTTTATTCCTTTGAACATTCACGCAGTCTGCCCTGTGGAGAAGCCCATGGCTAACAGAAATGCTTCTCTATGAACCAAAATTTATTTTACTGACAAGGTAAAAACATTAACATCATAACGGCAACAAAACTGCAAAATGCTCATGTAAAAAGACAGAAAGAGAAAGCTCACTATACACTTCAAGGAAAAAAACCCTGACCCTCCTGACTTCAATTTGCCTAAAAATTTCAGTAATATCTTAGATAACAGGAATTTTGAATAACTACATTCGACCATTTAATAATCTCCAAAGATATGCCGAGAAAATTACATAAATTTAATAAAACTGCAAAATGCTCATGTAAAAAGACAGAAAGAGAATGTACACCAAACACCTCAAAGAAAAAACCCCAGACCCTCCTGACTTGAATTTGCCTAAAAATTTCCGTAATATCTTAGATAACAGGAATTTTGAATAACTACATTCGACCATTTAATAATCTCCAAAGATATGGTGAGAAAATGACATAAATCTATAAAGCCGCCGCGTTCCAACCTTCCCCGAAAAAGAGAAAGTTCGGTCATCTTTGAATGCCAAGTTTCATCGAATAAATTTTAAACGTGAGATGCAGTGTGGAAATGAAGCTGCTATGAAAACCTCGTAAACATTATTAGGGCAGAAGCCAGAGACACAACTTTGTAAACATCTACTTGAAAACACTGTCAAGCAACGAAAATAAAACGCATCGAAATTTTGCAGTTCACAGCAGCATACCTTTCCACCCCACTCACTACTCGCAAGAGATAAAGAGAAAGAGAAAAAAAGATTTCCTTCATTAATATCTTCTTTCAGAGAGAGAGAGAGAGAGAGAGAGAGAGAAAAGAGAGAGAGAGAGAATTTCTTTCATCCTTCTCTCCTCTGATGTCTTTATTTTTAGAAAAAGGGAGAGAGCCTAAACTCTTCTTCATCCTTCCCTCCATTAAGATTTCGTTTCAAAGAGAGAGAGAGAGAGAGAGAGAGAGAGAGAGAGAGAGAGAGAGAGAGAGAGAGAGAGAGAGAGTATAGACTTTCCTTCATTCTTCGCACCTCCGTGCGTGCCTTCTGCCTCATCCTTCCCCTCGACCTTCTTTTGCCTTGAGCTCTTAGATACAAGGCATTTAAAAAGAGTTTCCTGACACAGCTACTTCTTGGGAGCTAAATATGTAACCTTTGCTTCTCTTATTGCCGGGGAATATCACATCTACATCTAATTTACGAGGCGACAGGTGCCAAAGGGGAGAGGAGTTGTGTCGTGTGTATAAGGGGGGCTGGGGAAGGGTGGAGGGGAAGAGCATGGCTGGCTCCTAATAAAGTTTAAATAAAATATGCGTGGACAATCTAATTTCTTTAAAATGTTTCCGGGAGAAAACTTCATAAAGTGGCCAACATTCTCTCTCTCTCTCTCTCTCTCTCTCTCTCTCTCTCTCTCTCTCTCTCTCTCTCTCTCTCTCTCTCTCTGACGTTAATTCTTGTTATCTCAACGTATCGTTCACATAATGGATTACGTATCGTCTTCTGATACGAACAAAAACATTCAAAAGAACTTAGACAAATGTTAATGTCTCAGTAAACCTGACAATATCTGAGGTGTACTGCTTCCTCTAACCGACAGCTGTGCAAAGGTTTATCTTTTAACACGTGAAAAAAAAGGCATTCGAGATAATGAAACGACAAAATGGCTATATTAAAAGAAAATACGTTTTTGCGCTGTCATCCTTGTAACAAGATGGACATTATTGCAATGTTTGCACAGCCAAAACGAGTTAGAACGAACACAAAATCAGACAGAGATAGATTAACATACATGCAGACAGACAAACAGAGAGACACACACATATATATATTACTATATATATAATTATATATATATATATATATATATATATATATATATATATGTATATGTGTGTGTGTGTGTGTACTTTAGAGATAAGAGAAGTTAGTCTGTATGGAAATGCAGAGGGAAAGGTTTTAGGGCAACTGATTTCGAAATGAATCTATGCAAATGGAAAGGTCCTTTTCCGAAGGGGATGGAATCCAGAGTCAACTGAGTGATTATTCTGAGGATTTGCCGAATGCACGAGATAAAAAAGTAGATACGAATGATGCAATATGGAAACGGCTTAAAACAAATCTGAGAAACCCTCCAGACGTTAATGTTGAGGATGTAGGGAGACAATTGAGAGTCCGAGGAATGGAAATGCACAGGTTGAAGGGATTGCAAGTGAAGAGCAGCGGCAAAGATGAGAAACGAGTTAAGAATAGAGCGTGACTATATTGTTGTTTGCAGACGATGCACTGTATGGTGCAGCTATGGGCCAAGGCGCCGCTGCAAACACCCTCTTATTTTAAATGCCCACCGAGCACTGCATAAATGGCACCGACGGCACAAAAACCCCACGAGAGAGAGAGAGAGAGAGAGAGAGAGAGAGAGAGAGAGAGAGAGAGAGAGAGAGAGGAGAGAGAGAGAGAGAGAGTATGTAAACTATACTTTCACTTTCTTCCCTATGAAGAAGAATATAGGATGAACTACCCAACTAACCATTAGCATCTATAGTTTGCATGCACTCTCTCTAAATTCTGTAATATTAAGGCTCCTCCGTGTCATCCCGGGGGGATTAGTGTCGTTAATGCATTTTATGCACTGCCCTGTGGACACTACAATAAAGGGCGCTTGCAAAGTTGCAGCGTCATCTTACGGGCACAAGGCTGCATCTAGATAGATAGATAGATAGATAGATGGCTGCACCCACTTTCTATCCTTTTACTATACATCCAACCCCACTACCTTTATTTTAACTTTAGTGTAATTAGGGGTTTTCCCTAGTTTTGCCTTCTTTCCACTGTTTTGAATGCTGAATAACTGAGTGGGTTCAGAGTTTTGGATTTATTAACCTAAATTTCATGATTTATTCACTCCTCCCCTCATTCCCAACATTACTCAATTGTTATCAATTTTCACCAGCTTGTCACCCGTTCTTTCCCCATGACCAAACCGTGAAAAAAATACCTTGATCCATATACCTATATGCTAATGATGTGTGTGTGTGTGTTGTGTGTGGGAGGGGAAGAGGAAAACCAAGCACAAATATGTGGGCCAGATTTGTTATGACTAATCAGATCACAACCGCAAGTGTTTACAAATTCCTCGGAGTTTGCAAGGACTCGGGCATACCTTCATTCAAGTAAACATTTAGAGACGCCCCAGCGCCCAGCCTTTTTCCCGTGAATCTTACGTCATGGATAACTAAATCCAAACGAGAAATCATTCTGCTTTTATATTTTAGCTTTCTAATATAACTTGGCACATTCCTTAAAATTAATCTCAATGGCGGCAAGTTTTCAAATATCATGAATTCCTTTAGAAGTTCCTCGTTGGACGAGTCGGTTACGTGCTCGACTACCGGACCGGGTTCGATTCCCCGCTCTGCCAACGCAGACTCAGAGGAATTTATTTCTGGTGATAGAAATTCATTTCTCGATGTGGTTCGGATCCCACAATAAGCTGTAGGTCCCGTTGCAAATAAGCTAATTGGTTCCTAGCCACGTAAAAATATACAATCCTTCTAGCCAACCCTAGGAGAGCTGATAATCAGTTCAATGGTCTAAGATATACTTAACTTATCCTTCGGAAGATTTGTCAAAATTACACGAAATGCACTAATATTTATTTTACATAATTTTTGCTATCATATAACTGAATTGTAATGACTAATGATCGATTTCGTAAAATTAAAGAACTTCATAATACATCCAAAGATACGAAAATATCCACATCGACCTTGATTAGACAATAACACAACTACTATCGGTACCAGGATCCTAAAGCGTGAGATAATTCCAAATACGAAGCCGTTGTTTACAAGAAGAGCCAAGAATTTTACTGTCGTATTCATGCATTATAAACACGAGGGGCGTCATTAAGCTCTTTCCTGATTTGATAAGAAGAGTTGGTTCAGCTTATGGCGCATTGTTTTCCAACGTATATTTAAAAAATCAAACTAAAATATACTGTGCCTAAACGGTTATTCGAGAGCATTTCCAATAACGCAAAACATAATAATCAACCCAGAAATAGAACTCATCAAAAACACTGTCCAGCTCAAGCTATCACTCAAAACGAAATCAGCTTTGATATCTTAACACAATCATTATAAGGAATTAGTACAAAAAATATCATCGGTGAATGTAGTTCAACACAGATGGATTTTCTCACAGGATTGGCTCGGAATTTAAAATCTTCACCAAGGACACAGAATAGCGCCTTACAGTCGATACGGATGGTCATGCCAGTTGTTGCATGCAGAAAATGAATAAAGAGAGAATAAGGGGCAAAAAGCAAATTCAAATCAATACAAATGATGGTATGACAATCCAACCAGGTAGTAATAAACAAGACAAAGAAGAAGAAATACATGAATGTACCTTACGGTCGATACAGAAGATGGAGTTAGTTCTCGTGGATAGCAATTCAGTTAGAGAGAGAGAGAGAGAGAGAGAGAGAGAGAGAGAGAGAGAGAGAGAGAGAGCTGCAAATAAATAAATGAAAACTAACCTTAGAGTCGATACCGATGATGGTGTTACAGTCCTCGCAGGTGTTGGCAAACACGGCCTCGTAGCATTTGATGCAGTAAGGATGGTCATCCTTCAGGACATATCGTTGACCGGTCAGGGAGTCGTCGCACTGCCAGCAGCAGAAGTGACCAGAGTGCCAGTCTTTAGACATGGCCTTCGTGTACTCCCCGCTGAAAATGAGCTGCAACGAAAAAGAAACCAAAAGGAGCCATTAGATATAAGAAGTTTACTAAACATTTACAAATGAATATGGATTTATATAATTTAATATAATATATATATATATATATAATATATATATATACATATACATATACATACACACACACACACATATATATACGTATATATATATATATATATATATATATATAATATATATTATATATATATATACCTAGCTAAAGCAAATAAAAAGGAACAATTGCATAGAATATGTGACTGACTACTTGCAATGAAATCAAACAAATTATGCTACAGAGAATTTATACTTGGATACTTTAATCAGATATACGGTAAAAAAAATGAAGAAAAACATAAAGTAATATCCAATAAAATTCGTTCAAAAACTGAGTAGCAGTCAGATTACAAGATATAAAACAGACAATTAATTGGCCTTGTATATAGAAAAAATGGTAGCTAAATGAGCGAGTTTTTTTTTCCAGCGACCATCAATGACTCTGGAATCCTTGAGTAACCTACAACTCAATACAGATAACAGTATTTAATCCGTAAACCATTAAATAGAGATTATTATGATTTCAATATATTATATATAATTCCAGTTATATAATAATATGTATACTCACACAGACATTCACAACCAAGTCAATATTATTGAGGTATATCAAAGATATTATAGGTATATATATATATAGATATATATATATACAAATATATGTATACAACTATATGTATATAATATACTAATATATAAATAATAATATATATAATTATCTATATATATATATATATATATATATATTATATATATATATATGAATACCAGACTACATAACAAATATATTATATAATATATATATTATATATAAAATTGAATAAACCAAAAACTGAATAATTTGGCTCACCTAAGATCGATCTCTAATTTCAAGTAAAAAAAAAAAAAGTTTAACGTCCAACCGTGAATACCTTAATCACAGTAAAATGTTTGGCGACTTTCCAATTTCTTGTGTGAAAAAAATCACCTGAATTTTTCTGAATTACCTTAAGGAATATTTCCACAAATTCGTGTTTTCAAAGAAAGTGGTAAAAATAAAAGAAACCGAAGTCATCATTCAATCTTCCGGCAGAGCAGCTCCCACGTCCCGTGAAACTGGTGTTGGAATGGTCTCCTGGTGGAGTAGGGCTGCTGGGTCTATCTATATAAGGCTATGAAATCTCCTTGCCGCCTTCCTCCTCCTCCTACTCCTCCTCCTCCTCCTCCTCCTCCTCCCCTCCCCTTTGCCCTCGCCAGCCCTTCCTAAATTTATCCTCTCCATATCTTTTCCCTCCACACCCAACGTCCTCGCCGGCGTCCTCCTCTCTCTCTCCTACTCTCTCTCTCTCTCTCTCTCTCTCTCTCTCTCTCTCATACACAGACACACCAATGATAGCTTAATGCCAATCAGTTTGCGGATTTTAACGATAATGGACATGACAGTAATAACAATAATTAAATAAAAAATATAGTTCATACAGAAATATTCGACTCGAACTTCACTTTTTATACAATCATCTAAATGCAAAGCATAATATCTCGTATGCTGAAAATAGAAATCCAATCCACTTTCTCTCCCCGTCCCCCTTCTCGATTTTTCCTTCTTCTTCTCCAACCCTTTGGAGGCTGTGGCCACGAAGACGGAAGATGGTTGGCAGCTGGTGCTGTCATGTTTCCTAGCGGAGCCTAAGGCGGCAGTTGGTGGCAACGGCAGAGCTAGAGAAAGGGAAAGGGTCGTATGAGGAAGCCGGTGACACGGAAGGTAGGTGGAGTTAATGTGGCAGCTGGTGGCTGTGGGTGGGTGGGAGGGTAGGAGGGTATGTAAACAAGAAGAAGAATGAAGTCAGGAGGAAGACACAGACAGAGAGTAGGACGCAAGTGGATAATAACCTGAGAATTGCTACGAGGTGCGGGTGGTGATTCCTGGGTGTGGGGATTGAATTATGTCATAGTCATCTGCATGATTATATCAAGGTGATTACAAGTACATCAACATTATGGACTCCTTTTTTTTCCAGTATGCAGGCAATTTCCAGGAGATTTTGTCGATCATACTGCTTATTTATGAGTTGAGTATTTGGTAAGTAAAGGCAATAAGTAGACTGTGTGGTCGCCCTTTGTACATGAGTGTAACTTTTTTCAACATAGGCTGTTCCTTAATAAAAGCTTTTATGTTTTTCCTCCATTTACATTTATCATCTATTCTTATTCTTCATTATTCTCCACGAATACGTATTATCGGTAAACATCGACCACTCAACGCTATTCAAGACTTATTTTCCTATCCCACAATTTTGCACCTATATCTACTGCCCTTTTTTTTTTACTCCCTGCATCATTTTTTCTATAACAACCCTTTGTCTCACCACTTACAATCTCCTATCTTCATATTCTAGTTAACATGCTTTGCTTCCATCATAAAATTTTTAAGTGCTTTAAACTACATCATCGACAACCTTCCACACTGCCAATTTGTTACTGTTTAAGTTTTTATACCCCTGTATGAAGCACACAGCCTTTTCCCTTCACTTTCAAACATCATCACACACTGTTTCGTTTGAAACGCATAGCCTACTTCCCTTCTTCCTGTCCAAACCCGCACTGTCATTTTCCTATCAACCCTTCTGTCATCTGCTTTACTTTCTCAAGCAAAATCCTACAATACACCATCCTTGGTATGTAGACCAATGTTATGCCTAAATACTTCATCCCCTTTGCCTTTATACATAAAACAGTTGTTCCTATTAATCCTTCCTTTTGAAACTTCCCTCATCTCGACATACCTTAGAAACCATGGTCAGCCACAGGAAACAACACTCCCCACAGTACCAGAGCATCTTGTCGTCCCAACAACTTCAAGTTTTTCCATCATTCAATATTCTAATTGGCCTCACTACATCCTTAACAGTCATTTCCAACACATTTTCCAACTAGACACACACAGATTATATATATATATATATATATATATATGATATAAATTTATCCTCATGAATTAGATCATGAAACCGACAAGAAGACACAATATATGTCTCTTTAGCTCAAGGAGGAGAGAGCTTTGGTATCAGTTGAAGCGTGAACCATAGCGAAGGGGGAATTTTACGGACGATCAAACCGGCTGTGGATGTCACACCGAGGTCTCATATAACTTCGTTAGCTTGCAATTACAGTTACTGACTTCGCTTTCGACTTCACGGGGGATCAACGCTCCATTGAGCAGGTTGTCGATAAAATGAAAAATTAACGAACATCTCAAAATCACACCTTAAACTTTCCCAAATGACTTGAATCGCTGTACCAGTGGAAAGGTGTCTTTACCGTTTGTCGTTTCACGACATAGACGTCATCCGTCTATTTCGTTACTCGCCACTTGTACAGGGATGATCAAAGATGCAGATAATGCAAAAGAGGAGGAAACGAAAATGAGCAAAGCGCAACAACCACAGTATACACAAGAAAAAGCAGAAGGCTACGAAATCCAATACGATTAAAGAGCTTCAAGTTTAATGATGTTGGAGTAAAACAATGGGGACTCAGATGTCTGGGAAAATGAGGTGACACATCTCTGCCGCTACACTGACAGCTTGTGGAGGAGAGAAGCACCGTCGTCAATGGAACAGAAAATACTTAGAGCTCTGGAAATTTGGGGTGGGAGGAGCAAGCTGAAGAGCTCAGGTGTTTGTGGCTGAAGAAACAAGTGGGAAGGGTATGTGGTGACGAACAGGTTAAAAAGAGAGAGAGAGAGAGAGAGAGAGAGAGAGAGAGAGAGAGAGAGAGAGAGAGAAAGAATTTCGTTCCATTAGATTGGGCGAGTTTTTCATGGTCTTATGTCGCTGATGATCCATAAACTTTTAATATAGACAAGGGAAGGTTTTACAGAGCGATCATTGTTAAAAGAAACAAAATTGATGACTGAAAATGATAAACACTTGAATTACATAATGTTAGAAGATTCATGTCAGCAAAATAACGAGGTTCATATCACACACCTTCCAAGAATGAACACCCCCAGAGTTACTAAGGGGCTAAGGGCATGACTAATTCATGAAAGCCATTAAGGAAATCGACACACCATATTGCGATGCATTGAAGATAGAAGTGACAGGTTATCAATTTAATCAAACGAATTGCAAACGTCATCAGATCACATGCCGTCATTACCAAGCCATAATACGCACCTGTTCTTGAGTCGAACATACAGTGACAGGCATTAAAAATTACGTGCGTAAATGATCACATTCACACACCCACATATGTACATATACATATATATGTATATATGTGTGTGTGTGCATGAGGAGTTTTGTTATACAGTCACGGTCGTACATTGGAAATAAATATAAACTATAGAAAAACACACACAAACCTCAAATATTAGTTTATGGCAACTTCTATACTATTTTCTGAGTTTGTTGATAAAATCTGAAGTAATTTAAGCTAATAATGTGTTACTGTTGGTATTCTGAAATATACAAGGCGAATGGCTGATTGAATTCTGGAGTTACAACAACTAACGTCATTGATGATGTGTATCATATATATATATATATATATATATATATATATATATATATATATATATTACATACATATACATATTTACTATAAGTAAACTGAACTATGTGAGAAACCGGAAGGACTTAACAAATATATACTGGGAAAAAAAACCAGTGCTGAAAAATACCAAGAAACGACTGACTGGCTGGTTTTTGTACCCCGACAGCGCAACCACTAATTTCAATGACGCTGGTTTGCATAAAACAGTAACAAACCTATGATGCGAAAAAACAACCAAAATACCCAAAATTTCAAGTAAACATTCACGAGGTACCGAAGAAAAAAGAACAGGATTCGTGCAGCGTAACTGGACAAACTGAGACGCCTAGTTTGTAAAAGGACAGCTGAGGATCGATTCAAAGTACTGGACTTCAATTTTCCATCGAAATTTTAAGGGAAAAACAAGAAACAACATTTATTTCACCAGACTGTTAGGAAATATAGGCATGATGGGTTTAGCCAGAATGTGAATAAAAAAAAGGGGGATAAAGGACCACGCTGATGGGCCATATCAGAATTAGTCTGGTTAGATTTAAATACGATTTAGGCTAATTAAAAATGGGAGTCAAGAAAATTGTTGTTTGAGATTCCTGAAAAAAGAAGAGAAATTGTATGAACGCATAGGACGAGCCCAGTAACCACTAGATTTCTCAATAGCTGGGAAAAGATATAAAGAGGTGATAGTTAAAAGAAACTAAAACTAAAAATACGAAAGAGCGAACACATACATGATGCAACCAAGAACATATCACCTTATACGGAAGATAACAAGTAAGAGCAAAACTACGATCGTATAATAATATGATGCACATCGAACTGAGGGCATGAAGATACCGACCACATAATATGCTTTGCTTCCATCATATATATATATATATATATATATATATATATATATATATATATATATATATATTGATAGACATAAAGGGAATATACTTCCGATTTTCAGTCAAGTTGCTTCAAGATGACTATGTAAAAGGGTTTGTCAAGCTACGCAACTAAATTGCATATGCAGAGAATATTCGTTTAAGTGATGAAAAACAAAATTACGTGAGGCTAAATAGAAATTTCAGAAGAAAATAAGAAGTATATATATATATATATAATATATATATATATATATATATATATATACACATATATCGTGTGTGTGATTGTGTGTATACGTAAAGGTGAAACTATTTCAAAACCCTACAAAATATGAGTAAAAAGAATGCAGGGAAAAGAAAATGGGGCAATTAATTGAAGAAGAGGGAAATAAATGAAAGTGCTGAAGTGAACGGAAATGAGAGTGAAAAATGCTGAACTCTGAAAGTACTCAAAAGTGTGAAGAAGACTAAATAGATTGAAAACACTGTGTAGGAAAGAAATAAAATTTATGAAGGGGTAGGAGGGAACCAGAGTAGATGAAAGCTACAATAAGAGAAGAAACTAGCACTATAATAGGAGAATAAACTAAAAAATTGGAGAAAACTGATACACGAGCACAAAAAAGAAGTCAGTAAACTGATATATCAGAAAAGGCCCAAAAGCTTGAAAATAAACCTCAGAGTAAAAGAAACCCAAACACTGCTTTGGGAGGGGTCATGGAAAACACTGACATCGTGGAGAGAATGCGGCACCATTGCCATGAAAATGGAACCTGATGCAGAGGCGACGGAAGGTGGAGTAGAAGGCAAGTGCCATAAAGAGGGTGGCTGTTGTTAGGGTGAAAGGGGGGCCACTATTTTGGGCGCTCTAGGGCACGCGCACGCGCATACACACACCCGTAGGGAACAGCTGCTGCCTGCCGCCCCACCTTCGTTATCATTTCACCCACCGCGAATTCACACAGACACCTCTGCACAAACGTCAGCTCCGTCACTTTAAGCCCAATTCGTGTATACACCGCCATTCTCCGACCAAAAATGACTTTTGGACTTCAACGACTGAGATTATTAGCGTTTGAAAAGATATTGGATATTTGATTTTAGCTACATGCGGGTATTAAAAAAAGTTTATACGAAATGACGGAAATGAATATAAAAAATCTCTCCTAAATAAAATTAAATCTCTTTGAGATTAAAAAAATAATTCATACCTCTTAAAAGGTAAATAACTTCGGCACATTAGGACAATGTGTCTGCAATGACAAACAATGTCATACCTAGTAGTGACATCCTTCACTTTCGAAATTTGTTTCCTTCCCTTATCAAACAAACATTAACAGTTATAAAATAAGTATATAAAAGAGGTTCTACAATTTATTCAAGTTACCCGAATTCCTATTTAAAACCGGGTTCCTCTAGTAAAAATAAAAAAAGGCCATAGAAAGTGTATCCTTTTATCGCAGTTTCCCTATTTTTTTTTTTTTATACATGTATAAACCTCCACCGTTCAATATTCATTGTTTAAGCCGAGGAACCTGGCGTCATAAATACAAAGCATATGGATTTTTGCCTGAATTCATAGTTCTTTTTCTAGGGGAAACAATCAATTTTTCCATTATAAAGTGTTCTCCCTCTTCATTTCTTGATTTCCATCGGATATTAGGCATAGACTGTAAACATGAGCTTTGTCGCTAGATATGAGTAGAGTAGGAGAAACTATTTGGGAATGGCACCTGCCATCACCTGCTAGCACTGTTCTATTTTCTATATTTCTCACGCATGCAAATGATACAAACACATTTGCGAGGAAGACTGATGGGGGTGTCTCATGCATACTGCCCATTCAAGTCTAGTGCACGGACCGTATGGGAATTCCATTCCGTAATGTGGTTTTATTGTCGAACTTTTTTTTAGAAACGTTATTACGTAAAGAGGCTCTAAATTAGGGGGTAAAAGTGGATAAAAATACTGTATATAAATTTTTCTATTGTTGTGGTATTGATATAAATAAACATCGTTGCGCTCAGTAGGTGGGCTGTTGTTTTTTTATGTACAGGGAGTTTGCCAGAAAGTAAATAAGGAAAAAAGGGTAAACACCCAAGAAAAATGGTTATATTTATATATCCACACAGGAGAGTAAACATTTACGTACGTGAGTACCTACATTTGCACACAATGTCAACGAAACACCGCAACTTTTTTCATTAAGATATAATCGAGATATATAACTTACACTGAACTTACATAAATTATGTACACTACGAGAAAGGTGTTAACATTTAGGAAGCATTTTTGGTTTTACATTTTTTTAATTGCACAGTTATTTTCGATATTAAATTTTTTTTTTCTGTTAACTACTTTACCACAATAATAATAATAATAATAATAATAATAATAATAATAATAATAATAATAATAATAATAATAATAATAATAATAATAATAATAATAATAATAATAATAATGAGGACAATAGGTGGAAAATCAAGTGAAATTCTGTTTAGTGTGTGGATGTAAATTCATCATAATTCGATTAACATAAACAAAAGGCAAGTGAGTCGGTATATAACAACAGTAACACCAAAAAAGAAACAACAAACATCATCAGAAAAACGGCATGACTGGGATTCTCTCATCTGTTACAAGTCTCTCTCTCTCTCTCTCTCTCTCTCTCTCTCTCTCTCTCTCTCTCTCTCTCTCTCTCTCTCTCTCTCTAGCTAATCATATCAGCAGAGGGACGTTTTTTAAACACAAGCGTTGTTTGCCAACCCAACGAACACATGCAAGGAGGAGAGTGCGGGAAAACACTTCCTGATACATTAAAAGATTATTTTTACGAGTCAAAAACGACATGAATATTGCCAAGTGAATGCTGTTCGCCCACCAACACAGCTGTACTCTTTTTTTTTCAAGCCCCTTTTTCCCACCCTTTTTCTCGTGAAATCCAAAGGAAAATCCACAAACTGCATATCTAACTGTACACCTGCATGCGTGTAAAGGTCGTTGTGCAAATAAAAGGAACTATTAAAATGTACACTTAAATGTATATATGCATATATACGTACGTTAATAAGGAGAAAACAAAAACAAATACATAAAGACATATAGCAGACCGGTTCTCAAATGAAAGGGTTACTCATCTCTCCCGCATATCAAAACTTATGTTACCCCCTTATTTCCGCATTAACATCTCACAGACGTGTGCCAAGTTTCGGCAAAGAGCTAAGTTTACATTCGCGACTGCCGTCCCCCGCCCTTCCCCATCACCCCACCCAGCTAATAACGGTTCTTTAATATATACCCATACGTAAACAAGAAACCATAGACTTCCCTCTCTCTCTCTCTCTCTCTCTCAGGCTGATTCTTCTTTCTCGTAACCAATACAATTTACGATCACGACTCAGCTTTCAACGAGCCAGCAAAGCGACCGCTTCCACCCACTCTCTGTCAATCTCTAAAACAACCCAACCCCAACCACCGCCCACGCCCTCTCACCCACACGAAAGCCGCGCCATGACTCAAAGCACCTGTCGACACCCGGAAACATTCCATCGCATACCTTGCAAGGGCCACATAAGAAATGGCTTCCATATAAAACGAGGGAAATTAGAGGCGGACACGCCCATCCCCAGGAAGCAGTGGGAGCGAGCGAGTCCTGACTGCCGCGCCGGCTTGTGTTCCGCCGCCTCTATTGTGGGCTGCAATGCATTCGGGCCTGGAGATTCTTATCCTAAGATGGCTACCGGACATAATATTCTTTTTTTTATGTTACTAATGAATAGCATATTGTTATACAAAAGTTTCTCCTACAGATATCACTAATCTACTAATTTATTATCCATTAGCAACTCCTGATGAGAGAATCTAGCATTGATTGGAAATTTAGGTGTTGGTATTTTGAAAGGTAGTAAAATCTGTATATGATTAAGGTACCCCGTTTCACGTAGTTTCCATTAGTAACACCCAAGAATATATTATCCACCAGTAACATTTGATGAAAGTATAATTTACAGTATACTCTTACCAATTATTACTGGTGGATAATGTATTATTGGGTGTTACTAATGGAAACTACATGAAACGGGGTACCTTAATCATATACAGATTTTACTACCTTACAAATGCCATCACCTAAATTTCCAAATGAATGATAGATTCCCTCTCAGGTGTTACTAAAGGATAATAAATTCTTACTCAGATATTACATCAAGTTTTTGACATTATTCTCATTCAGAGGCATTCAATGAACTGACGTTACTTATGAAAAATATATATTATTTTCCATGATCTATTAATTTTGGACAAACTTTTTTATACAGAGACTATCACTGATCTATTAATAAATATCGTCCAGATTGTACTATTTAAAATTGTAATTTCTTCCAGAGGTTAATAAAGGATCATATAAGTTAACCCAAAGGTTACTGGCAAACACTGTATTCTTATTAACATAGGATAATATACTGTTATATACGTATCTTCCATTTAATCGCATATTGTTATCAAAAGGTTGTCGATAAGCAGTATACTTTGAAAACTAGAGTTTATGCTAAAAATACTCTTAGACCGATGTTACCCTCAACACTCAAATATTAATTTCCAAGTTTTTAAAAGCGTTCATTCCATAATTGTTATAATCACTAGTTTTTTTCCTAATTCCGAACTGGCCATGTCCACTTTAACGCTCTAGAAATTGGTAATCGCAATCTGTAGTTATGCTTTGTATATTATTTTTATTACATAATCAAAGCATAAAGCATTCTTTTCTTTCTGTGTCTCTTGCAAGCAGTTTCCGATTCGCAATGACCTTCCTTCCCTGATCTCCATTTATTAGTCGGCTATTCCTCCAAATGTAGAAGTATACCAGCAAGACAAAGATGGTTTTGTCACTATAACACAGAAGATATCACTGAGGAGGGTGGGGGGGATATCATGTATTATTATTAACTTGATAAAGTTCACGAAGTCTTCAGCTAAATTCCATCTGATAGCTGCAAAAGACCTTCGGGGCCCCAAGTTTATCAGGACATTTATGAGCAGAAGCTTAAATCCCCAACAGAAATGATATGCTGGAAAACTGGGCAACTTCCTTCAAGAGGAAGGATGTGTACTAACGATACAATTTTCCCTTTTTCTTTTTTTATATTAGTCCAGACGGATGGATGACCTGACGCCACTGTCCAGCCCAGAAGAAAAAGGAAACAGAAACAGTGGGAAATCAGTTCAGAGGACACAAACTTTGCTTCTAAAAATGTGGAAGAGTTGTGGGTCACTGAACACGGAAGCAGGAAGTGAAAGCTAGAGTTTGGCAGAAAGAGTCACCCGATATCTACTGACTTCCGTTCAGTAGCTGCGGGAAAAGGGAGCATGACAGGTGCTCCGAATTTGTCCAAAAGGACGGAGACTGACTGTCTGCCTTATTTCAATGCAACAGAAGACGGAATTCGACCACAAGATAGAGAGATCGGTGGGCCACCTTGCGACATCGTCCTCCAAGAGGGTTTTAAAAATAGGGGTATTATAAGAGGTATGCTACAAGGGTCCTGTGCCACCCATGCCCTTATCAATGTCCCCAAATCTGTCCCCTGGCCACGTTCTCCTGACCTATCACCGTCATAAATGACAGTGATTATTGCATAGCATCCGTCTGCCAGCAAAAATAATAATGAGTAAGTTCATTTCACTGGGGTACTCCTCGTATACTTAATTAGTGTTTTGTTAATACAGGCAATAATTAATTTCATTATTCATCCACTTAAAAACTTCTATACGTTTCTTTACTGGCAAGGGATAAAAAACAGAAACAATTATATCACATATACTAAATTATTCTTCGGAACACTGAACATTACTAAATCAACACTACTTACAATACAAAGCAAGATGAATAAACTCATTAATGACAGATAAATAACTCAAAAATGAAACGTAGGCGATAAATAAGAGATAAAAGTGGAGAGGAAAGTGTTGTAACATCAACCTTTTCATGGCCGATAAGAAGTGACTCAGGACATCAGTGAATCATTGAAACTTTGCTAAATGCATCTTATGAAAACTCTTATCCTGGTTTTTCTTTACTTTTTGCAGTCAATATTTGGTGGCCGAGAAATGAAAAATAATAAAAGAAAATAGAAAAAGACAGAAAACGATTATGATTTGTCTTTCTGCCTTTCAATCGCAGAGTGAAATCAGATAATAAGAGTAATAATAATATTATCTTATCGCTTAGCCTAGGTAAGCTTAAGAACTGGAAAAGAATAAAAACAATGCCACCAAAAACAGTATTAATCATTTCACCGAGTGAAAACACAAAAACGCAGAAGTAAATGTGTAAAAAAGAAGAAGGAATCTGTTACCCATGAATCTACTCTTTTTTTTATGTTTTTCAAGTGTTGCATAACAATACTGTCAACAGCAACACTTTACTTCACACACACTATGTTACGTTAAAAATGCGCTTAAAGCTATTAGCATTGCCAAGTTCAACCTAGAGCAAACAAGCAATAAAACTTTTGTGCCACAAGCATGATTGTTCTTAAAAGTAAAATATATTAGAATAAATTACCACAAAAGAGAGAGAGAGAGAGAGAGAGAGAGAGAGAGAGAGAGAGAGAGAGAGAGAGAGAGAGAGAGAGTAGTAAAGTGAGATAAATGAGCATCCCATAAAATGAATATATTAAAAAAAATATCACAAAACTAAACAGGACTAGAGGCGAGCACAAAAAAATATTACTCATAAAAATCTCTAAAAATAAACACCATATTTTATCTGTTGAATATTAACTCCCGAAAATAGAAATAAAAAAAGCGAAAAGCAAACTCAATACCCCACAGCCAAGGCAAGAGGCCAAGCGTGGCCCATTAGCACTAAATTGAAGATAAACACCAATATTAAAATCGTAAACAACTAGTGGATTATGGTAATTACCTGTTATTAATAACATCTTCGGGTCACGATACCCCAGAGGGAGATGAAATGGAGGGGGAGGAGGGGGGTGATGTATAACCAGTGGCAAAATTGAATAGTGGTACAGGCATGAGTATTTTGTGAATATTCTGTGAAAGTTTCATTTCAATGTAATGTATACTTACAGTAGTACCTTGAAGTGTGTGCAATGTGACTTCTGTCAAATTTATTTTTATTATCTATTGTAATTTCTAGTAACGTGATCTGAATTTGCTCCAATAAAATCTGAGGTATATAATACTCTAGCATATTAACATTCAATGTAATTTGTATTTACTGTACTTATATAGGATGTGATGTTACTCTACTGCAATAGATTCAGCGACATGTAGTCTTCTCCTTTTATAGATTTCTGTTCAATGTAAAAATGTAAAAATATAACCAAAACCTTGCTGGAAATATTACTATTCAATGTACAACGAAACAATCTAGTGGATAATTACTATTTAATGTACGTGTTGTGTGGATTTTGTCATGTGCAAATAGATTTTGTTATATAAAAATACAATTCATGCCAAGGTTCTATCCTGCAGTAATGTTAAGTGTACAAATATCGTAATATTTCCTGTTTAATAAACTTGATGATATGTTTGATGTTATGAGATGTTAATCCATATAGTCTGTCTAAACTAACCAAATGTAAATGGAGATAAAGTTACAACGTGTGTAATTAGAAAAAAAAAAAACTGTGTAACATATTTAGTTCCAATTTGTTTTACTTCTGAGCAAAACGTCAACTGGTAAGAGATTACTCCGCGTACCCTGATCTCAGCTATGATTTCCACTAGTTTACCTTTTAAGGAATAAAAATGACTTTATTTCGAATATGGAGAGCACTGCATTTCTTCTCCCAATCCCACCCAATCATTTATCGTATCGAGATTACAGTGTGTGTGTGTGTGCAACATTTCAAGGAAAGGTTACTTCGAACAAACGATCCTGTCATGAAAGCAGTTGTGTCCTATTCATCAGCTTGAGCCGGTACAAAGACAAACAAAACACTAAACGGCAAAATATCTATCAAGCCCTTTCAGATAAACTTCATCAGGAAGTTGACTGGTTGCTCGCAATCTGCAGTTAGTTTCATTTTTTTTTGCCTTATAAACAGTGACATCTACCTCAACGGAAAATTGAACTTCCCTCGCATTTCAGCCTTAGTAACAATCATATATGATAACGAGAGAAACCTTGTGAGTCGAGTAGATAGAATCCAATCTACGCTCGCCTATGACAAACTATATGTAGCAGATGAAACTAAAATAATTTATCTCGAGATAAAAGTTCCTTCCATTTGATAGTTTATCTTTACTATTTGGTTTCATTTATTATTTCCAGGTAACTATCACTGCAATTAAAACTCTATAAGGCGGCAGAAACTTCTATAGAAATCTATTTATACAATCAACGTACATCCACCTTAGGTTACAACGGACAAGCATACTCTAGTCACTGAAGACTTTCGAAATTATCCTCATTCAAAAGATGACTCGGTACAAACTAATTTCTCCTGACATACGAGTATAGCTACTTGTATGTGATGATTCACATTCGTATTAGAAGACCAAGAAATGAAAACCTGCTCATGTTAATAAACATTTTGTCCTGCTGAATTGACATTCACCAAACTGTCCAAGATGGTGAACGATATAATTTACAAATTTCCTGGAATAACAAGTTTTGAGGCCGATAATAAGAAAGAAGAGATGGAATATGAAATGAAAACTCGTGTTTCTCCGTTGTTCATAACTACTAGTTGTCCATAAAATCATTTATATTGGAGAATCTAGGATCAAGTGCACAATACACACACACAAATATATATATATATATATATATATATATATATATAATATATAATATATATATATGTGTGTATATATATATATATATATATATATATATATATAATATATATATTACGACATATGTATCTGTCGGTGCGAGGTGAAGGATAATGCTTTATTCCCTTTCTATGTACTTTAATGTAGCCGCGACGTTTTAAGACATAAAAGTCCCATTTTCAAGCTATAAAAAGATAAAACAAAAGCTAAAATTACAAACTCGGAATAAAGATTAAATGTCTAAAAGTTTTACAAGTATTATAAATGATATGTACAAAAGCAGGGAGGAGTCATTATCGTAAGGTGCTGAAAGCACAGACAGAGTGACAATTCGGGCCGGGTCAACTTCTTCGACTTGAACTCACGAGAGATACAAAGGTGTTGAGGAAGACTGAGTGTTTAACTGCGGAACGAGATGTTTGATGAAGAATGATTCTAAAATAATTAAATTCTGTTCGTTAGGGGATTGACCTATAATTTAAAAATCTTTGTAATTCATGTCATATTGACATTTCCTCAACATCTCTGTATCTCTCGTGAGTTCAAGTCGAAGAAGCTGACCCGGCCCGAATTGTCACTCGATCTGTGCTTTCAGCACCTTATGGCAATGACTACTCCCTATTTTTGTACTTGTCATTTATAATATTTGTATAACTTTCTAACTTTTAATCTTTATTCCGAGTTTGTAATTTAAAATTTTGTTTTATCTTTGTATACCTTGAAAATGGGACTTCTGTCTTGAAACGTCGCGGCTACAATAAAAGTACATAGGAAGGGAATACAGGACTATCCTTCACCTCGCACCGACAGATATCTACTGATTGACAGAATCCCCTTCAATTGTCACTAGAGAGAGAGAGAGAGAGAGAGAGAGAGAGAGAGAGAGAGAGAGTTCGATCTATATAGATTCCAATCTGAATAGTAGTATGTCTGCTGGAATGCACAGCACTTTCCAACCAAATCGAAGCATTTTCTCATTGTGTTGCAAACCGCATCAAGCGGCACAGTCAATAAGCAGTTCATATCGCAGTTAGCCATAAAACCCAACACCCGGCAATCTATTTTAATCTGGGTTACCAACTCTCATTCCTCCCATATTAGAAGACGTAAATCTATTTCTCGCACTTCATTATTTTCAGATGGGTGACTAACAGTCCCTTAATAACCGGTGCCAAGGCATACGTGAGATATTCAATAATAATTTCAATAAACTCTGTACCGCGACTAAAATAGGCCACAGATCACAAATGCCTATATTACAGTACTTACTCTGAGAGTTTAACTATAGGATAGATTTTTATTTCCTAGGGAATAAATCTGGCAGATTGGCATCACTGTCTTACTAGTTGGTGAAGGTTTTTGTAGCCTTAAATGAAAATCATAAAAATGGTAGTATAAATGAAGTGTCTGGGGATAATATCTTTACTTTTGATGTGGACTAATGCTTTTGTTGTGAATGAATTACATATAACTTTTGTCAGTTTCTACTTCAGGATCTGGAAGTATGTTTGAGTGAATTCATGTGTCCCACGAGTAAACGCTTCTATTTCCCTACAAAAAGAAATAAAAAATAGACCTTGTGTCAAGCTATAATCCTGATTGATTAATTATTTTAATACCATACAGAAGATTCACAATTTAGCAGTTATACCTTTCAAGCGTGAACCACAAATCCCAAGCGTTTCGGTCATACTTTTCAAATACATTACAGTCTGGCATTATTCATCTTTGAAAACGAGCTAAACGTCCAATATACTGAAGGTGACACAACAGGAATTTTACCTGGCTTGCCTCTCCAAATTTTACCTGGCTGGCCTCTCCAAATTTTACCTGGCTGGCCTCTCCAAATTTTACTTGGCTGGCCTCTCCAAATTTTACCTGGCTGGCCTCTCCAAATTTTACTTGGCTGGCCTCTCCAAATTTACCTGGCTGGCCTCTCCAAATTTTACCTGGCTGGCCTCTCCAAAGGAATTTTACACGATTGCATACATCGTCCCAAAAGAGGGAAATAGATTGTACGCTTCACAAACTAAATATCGGCCTCTAAAGCCCCATACTGATAAAACCTAGAGTATCTCAAGAATCTATATAAATATGCTACAGTAACCTTACTCTTGTTTACTGGCAAAACCATCTCACCAAGAAACGTAAAGGAGGAAAAGGGTGGACGGTATCCCCTCCCACACACCGCCCCCCCCCCTTCCCACCCCCCTCCTTAGATGAGTCACAGAATCAAAAGCTGCGAGATCCTTCTTCCCGGCTCGGTGATAAAAATAACCTTTATTATAATTTCGGTTGAATGTTTTCATTCGCCGAGGTTTTCTCAAGTTATTTTCCGGGATCCAATCCACCGACGGTCACCTCCAGGGCTCGCTCGCTCCTAGTCATAATATCCAATTAGGCCGTGATTTTTTAGTTACATCTTCTTTAAAAAAAATATCAGACAAACGAGAGCCATCAATTACCCCATTGCCAAATCAAAACTTGACCGAGGGTTAAAGCCAAGCGAAATAATATCATCGCAAAAGAGATTGGTAACTATCTTATATAAATTTCATTTTTTTTAACATCAGGAAAATTTACGTAATTTTAAAGACTTAGATCGGCAAGATGCGATCGGCATTAAAATGCAGCCAATAAAGAACTTCAACTCTATAATTTATTTTTCGTTTTTAGTCAATTGAATCACTGAAATAGTTTTAATAACGAAAAACTTTACATTCAACCATGTAGAAAGAGACGGGCAACTATCTCCTTTTCGAGAAATGAACATGAATTATGCTAACTTCTTAACTTCTACAACTGTCTGAGATTAACTGTCATCTCAGATATCAATAAGACCTGCTCTTTTGAATTCACTCGACAAGAGGACGTTGCTGAAGTTCCTCTATAACCTAAA
Organism: Macrobrachium nipponense; assembly: GCF_015104395.2. Lineage (NCBI taxonomy): Eukaryota > Metazoa > Arthropoda > Malacostraca > Decapoda > Palaemonidae > Macrobrachium > Macrobrachium nipponense. The sequence continues at coordinate 113,475,502 of NC_061108.1, forward strand.
CACAGTTTTAGTTCATTTTCAATTCGTTAAAATAAGTGAAAACGAACCAAATCTGTGCTGAAGCTAGAGATGAACTTTGGCAGTCTTGCACTCCTCTCTTGTCGAGTAAATTCAAGAGCAGGTTTTATTGATCAGAGATGACAGGTATGATAGTCTTGCATCATTTCTGCGAATTTCTTGAGAAGAAAATTATTATCCGTGGCTCTCTCTGTTAACTTAAATGAAAAGGACATTTCATTACTGAAGCTACTTCTGTGAATCAGTTAAATATCTAATAGCTGTTTTAGTCGATTTTCTGACACGACAACCTACATGTAAATAAAATGTGTCCTATTTCGTCCAGTAAATCAAGCAGGCTCTACTTGAAATGTTGCCCTAATATAAGGAATTTATTCTAAAGCTGTTTAAAAAGACAATGGTCTGTTATGGAAGTGTTAAATATGTGAAAAAAATCTGCATTCATGATTTGGGAAGAACAATGTGGGCTGGTGAGGGAAAAGATGAGCGAGTGAACAGTGAAGGCCTTGTGGTTCCTCCCCCAGGGGTACCGTTGTGTGACCCTCACCCGAAGTTCTCCTTGTTGTCCTCGGTGGGCTCCACCATGTGCATGACGGGGCCCTCCAAGATCCCTCCGTCAGACGTCTCGTACGATTCGGTGGTAATCACTCTCTTGGTGGTGGTCTTCTTGCCACCCTTCTTGGTCTTGATGACTTCGGACATTTTCGGTCGTTTCTTTTCCTAAGACACTCGTCAAAAAGAAGGCGGAGCGGGAGGGAGATTCCAAAAGCACTCGGGGCGCCTGGGAAAAGCCGAGGTTTCTCGCTCACTCGTCAAAGGGAAAGAAGAGGAGGGAGACAGGAGGAGATATCACACTTCGAACAGGGGAAGGAAGGACACTTGTTCACTACCGCTGCGAGAGTGAGACACTGACGGTGGCGAGTGCACTGGGGAGGGCGTGGGGAGGGCACGAAGACACGCCGGAGCTGGGGTTCACGGGCGTATGGGCCGCCCTTTGCGGGTGGCGCCCTCCTCCTCCTCCTCTCCAGCGGAAGTCAAAACTCTCCCAACCCTTCACCCCCCTCCCCCGAAATGCCCTTAGCCCCCTCCCCACCCGCCATGCCCCTGCTCTCCCCATCTCCCTCTTCAACATCCCTGCCAACTTCAGCCTTCCATTGCGCCCCATGACAAGAGAGGTTCGCCGCCTTCCGCAAATGACATTCTCGAATAACATAGAGGTCAGCGACCGTTGAGAAGACCTTGGAAACAACAGAAAGAAGCAGCGTAATGCGTAATTCATGGACCCTTCATTTCGCGGATCAAAGCTACCCCGATTGGATAGCACTTGGGTAGTTGGCAACCTCATTCCCATCATGCCCTGTTACCGGCTTCGGAATGTGATTGGTCGAGAAGCAATTCGGCAAAGGAGCCCCATTGGTGGATTTTAAGCAGTGACTGAGCGGCCAACATTAGTATATTTTTCCTCCAAAAAAGTTTCTATTTTCGTAAAGTGGAGCGAATGGGGGCCGAATCTCCCCCGAATCTGAAGTCTAAAGGTCGTCTCGTTCCCTCCACACCCTTTGACTTTCACCCATCCACCCACCGATTCACATATCCCGCACTCGCGCCTTACATCAGTTCTTGATAGCCTTCTTAGCGATTTAATTCTATTGGTCTCAGCCTGGAATCGGATTTCAAAAACCAACTTTTACTGAAGATGCTTAGCTCTTCTACCCACGTCCCCCCATCCCAACTTTGTCTCACTATCTTAATGTTCTTATTAGTTGCCTATTCTAATGACCGTAACAATTCGAGTGAATGAGAAATGGAGACTTGACATACTGTTCCCATTTTCATTCAACAGATAGCCACTATCAAGTTTCCTACATAGTAACCAATCTTGAAAATTACGGACGATTTCGGAATGCTGTTTCGAGAAACTAAGAGCTACCCAGAGAAAGCACAATAATGCTAAGTTTGAGTCCTTAACAGAAGTATTTATCTTAGAGAGCAGATATGAGTATGTACTGATTATACGTTTATGTGTCTACACATGCAGAATAAAGACTTGGAGTATGCATACCTGCCAATGGAGTATTATACAGAATTCTTTTCTGCATTCGTTACCAATACTCGATCTCGATTCGTTGATTAATAATAATAATAAAAATAATACCATTTGATTCCAGTATTCCTGTTCGAATAATCTTAAAATATTCCGTATTTAACAAATACATTGCAAAGTAGGGCATAAACCCCCCCCCCCCCCTCCTTTCTAGAACATGACATTTAAAGGTTAAGTGACTAGTAACCATAGCTGAAAAGTAAAAATAATAAAAATACTCATCAAAACATGCTCATGAACACACAAAATTCTCTTTATATAACGTACTACAATTATCAAAATATATTCTGATAGCAAGACGCTAAATTCTCATATTTTTTAGCACGGAATCACGTAGCTTAGTCACCTCTGTATGTTTATTCATTTTTTTGTCTTTTTTGCCACCGTTGTTCCTGTATACAGTTCAATTGCCGCCATAGTTTCGCACCATCTACACACCTGTCAACTCGACAGCTGGTCTGCGTCACTTCATTCCGACTCTATTTTCTCATTAAGAGAGACAGGGCTTTCTCTGTAATATCGCGAGATAACAAAGACGCCTTCTTTTCTTCTAGGTAAAAAATGTAGAATAAAAACACATTTTCACGAGATCCTTTCTTCCGAGGTTTAAAGAGCAAAATACAAAGAAGTGAGGGGAGGAATGTCCTTCGCCCTTGTTTGTTGTGGTGGTTATGATGTTCCTGGCACTTTTAAATGGCTGTGGGGTAGTTTCACTGTCCCTTTTATTAACTTTCCTCGTCTGTTTTACTTTTCGTGGCTGTTAACTTCCTCTCCTTCACTTTTTAATTGTTCTGGATACTAATCATTTCTGTCTCTTGTTCTATTTTCTGCAAGTGAATTTCCAGCCTCTTGTATTTCGTGTGGATGGTAATATCAACACCCGCCCTTCCACCTGCTAATGCTATTAACTTTCTTTTTATTCTGCTTGTTATGGGCATGAGTTTCATTTCCCCATGCTTTTGACTTCCGTCTTCCAATTTATCATCTGTGGGTGGTAAAATTCGTCTCTCTACCATTTCATTTGCAGTTGATTGTAAATGCCCTAACTTTGTTTTTTAATCATGATGCTCAAGCCTCTATATTAACTGCAAAAACTCGTCTTCAATTCAGCTTCTTTCAATGTTGATGTTAATTTTCCATTATCATTTCATTTCCAGTCAGAGATAATCTTCCTTTCTTGTTTATTAACTTCTGGTGTCAGTTCCTCGCCATCTTTCATTTCAATCACCGTCTCATTTGTTGAGGACGACATCCCCACCTCTTCCTTTTACGCAAAGTTGGTATTCATCTCGATATTTTGTTTCATGCTGGTCCTCATCTTCGCCGCCCATTTTATTAGCATGTCTGGGTTTCGATCCCTCACTGCCTCGACAGACAGCATGAATTTACAGACACTCCGCTCACCCGTCTGACTGATGCGAGGCCAAAGACCCCTGACTGCCTTGGCTCCCAGAGGAGGTGATATTCATGGAGTTATGATGCAATGGCAGATCTGCAGCTGTCGGTTCAGACGCGCGTGGCAGGTATGGCTTCGAATACAACTCCCATAGAAGTACCGACGACTGACTTACAGCCATTAAGCATCCTGCTTACGAGAAAATCGAGGTAAAAGTTGCAGCGAGAATGTCTTTTCTGTAACACATACATAAATGAACTTTCAGGTAAAAGGAGAGATATCCCCACCTCTTCGTTTCAAGCAAAGTTAGTCTTGATCCCCATGTTTTGTTTGAAACGGTGATAATCTTCCCCACTCATTTGATTAGCCATGAACAGACAGACAGACAGACAGACAGATATAAATGTATACTTCTTAACAAGTTACTTAGCAAGTATTACTATTTCTGATTGTATCGATGATCATCATCATGACCACTATCATCACCGCCATTGTCGTTGTAATTCCCATGAAAAGAATTCTCGCTGAAACAAACTGCGCAAAATTGCATCTCGGGCTTCCTCCGTCGAGATAAGATCGCCATGTGGGAATTCAGCTGTCTAGAATTTCGTTAATTAAGTCTCCAACAAACATTCTCGTCCTAAATGCTGATATGGTCAATGGCTTTAGCCACAGGGAAGCGCCTGTCACACACAAGCTTGAGCATAGCTGTCCCTCCTCTACCTTAAACTTGGTTTTTTTGTTCTTAATGTGTGTGCACACGCAATTTTGCTTCGCCCTTTTGTGCTTAGATGTATCTGCCGCAGAAGGTATGGCTCCACGGGTTATTTAATGTCATCACCAGTTTACCCGTGAAGGAAAATCAGGTGACACTAGAACGAAATTACATATCTCTGCCAAAATTTGTTTAGTGTACAGTTGGCTCGTGTGATATCACAGGTAGGACACAGTGTATTCCTAACAAAGTGATCATCTTTGCTCTCTTGAAATTTACAAGCATGGTAATGCATCGCTCAACGAAAACAACGCAGAAATCACCTCCAACAAACATAACAGACGAGATAGCTTAATTCCATCGCGAATTGAAATGGGCTCACATGAGATCAAAGACAGGTGGCAATATTTCATTTGCAATGTGAATATTTTGGCCCTTAGCAGAAGCGTGGCAGAGACAATCTCCCATACCATCGATGGAGATAAGTCATTCAGATACTGATTACTATATTCTCTTTAACAGGAATCTATACAAATAAATTAATAAGTATTCTTACTCCTACTAAGAGCGTAATTGCTCCGATTTAGATTAGAATTGGATATACCAGCTGGCAAATATCAAGATAACAGCATAATAAAACGAAAAATATTAAATATACATATATGTGTGTGAGTTTGAATGTGACAGTGCGTGTGTGCATATAAGGATAAAATGTAATTTGAATATAGGTTAATACATAACATTAAGAGTCTACAGACAAATGCACACTATGCTTTATATGTATATTTATAGATATGAGTCCCTTCCATTTCTTTTTAAACAGGAAACTTATAATGCTGACTACTCCATTAATATGATGTCACAAACCCACTCAAACTCCATACCTAGACATGACTCATTAGTTCTTCTTTTTGTAATCCCCGCGGTAAGAAACAACTAATGATTCATATGTCAAATATGATGTAAAGTCTGTAAACGTACGTGACTGTTGAATGAAATGTTAAACATTCTCTCATATTAACCACGCTGTAAAATAGGTAACATACAATTTCCTTCTATAGAAGATAATCTTAAATCGTGAACAGTTGTTGAAACTGTGATGGAAAGGAACGAGTCGTTTCTATTAAAAGTATTACAAGGTGCAAAATACAGGGTGTGCATAAAACAAATTATAAAGAGACCTACGAAACCAGTGTTCAAGGTTCAGAGTTGTTTGTTTGTTTGTATGGTGTTTTGACGTTGCATGGAACCAGTGGTTATTCAGAGAGCAACGGGACCAACGGCTTTACATGACTTCCGAACCATGTCGAGAGTGAATTTCCATCACCAGAAATACACATCTCTTACTTCTCAATGGAATGCCCTAGAATCGAACTCGCGGCCACCGAGGTGGCAAGCCAACACCATACCGACCACGCCACCGAGGCGCAGAATTGGTGACACTTGTAGGTATACTTTCTTTTCTTAAACTTATTCCGGAGGCCTAGGGAATGAAAATACGTCAAATCTCTCGAAAGATGGACAACCACGATGCGCGCCGAATTTGTTCTGAACCTTGGTCGTCATTGGTAGGAAAATTGCTAGTCATTTCAGCAAGTTTACGATGAAGATAAACATTGCTGGATGGTGCTTATATCCAAAACTGGCAACATTACTTAATTCAACAATGATGGAAAAGATGATTTTAAGGAAGACTCATTTATTATATTGCCTCTGTAACAATGGCAAGCCTTACAAGCAGTGCATTATTTAAGGAAAAAATTTGGCCTTTCACCTTTTCAAATGTTAAAGAATAGTGAAATTACTTACTATATACTTCTAAAAAATTTAATTTAATTTTAACAGGGAACAGTAGATTAACAACCCCCCCCCCCCCCCACCACCACCACCACCACCTGGATGCATGAAATGATACTGGTTAAAGCGTAAATTCCACAGGGAACACAGCTCACTCATCTGTTCTGGATTCCAGGTAAGACTCTGATGACCCAGTCTATTCAACAGTGAGGGAGAAGAAGTAGAACTTCCTGCATGCAGTTCCACCACTTTATTTGGGCAACGGTCATTGATACCATCTACAGTAATAACTATTTGCCGCCTGTCACTTGAGAAAATTTGGCGTAGGCCAAGAGCGCAATATAAGGTTACGGAGATTTCATCGTCAGCTATTTCATATTAAGCAATAAATTTAAGTGAAAACATTTGGTTGGATATCCAGGTTGCTTGGCTGAATGGCATTAAATGTGCTTAATATATTTTGTATATAAACTGTTTATCAGCTACAAATGTCTGCATTCATAACATGTATATATGAATCATCAGTCAAACTATTTCTTGAAATGGTGGAGCCTTAATTATTGTCTTTTCACCTAGAATAATACTCTGCTGAAATGGAAAAGTACAGCAACATAAATTAGATTATTCTTAGTTTGCTGGAAAGGGGTCCCATAATTATACCTTTTCCTATAGCGTAATAGAAATAAATAATCATCTCCACTTTAACTATAGATCCAGGATTCTGTGACGGCCTCTGTGATGAAGAGCAATTCTTTTAGAGGCGATCCCGGAAGTGGGGCTCGAGGCAGAGACTGATAAGCCTCTGAGGCAGGAAAATGTAGCGTTTTTCTATCTCCGATATGGCGGTCGATTTTTCATCATTAGCAATTAATAGACGGACTGTAGATATCCTGCATCAGAAGGTGATGAATTCCTTCTTTACACTCTAAAAATAGGGCTAGATTTCTTGAACTAAGTTTTTATCAGTAATCGTAATACGGAGAGTAAAGGAGCCTAAAAGGGCAAGAAGAGATGAAATACTGTACGACGATGGTGTGGTTAAAAAAAAAAAGAAAAAAAGAGAGAGAGAGAGAGAGAGGAGAGAGAGAGAGAGAGAGGGAGAGAGAGAGAGAGAGAGAGAGAGAGAGAGAGAGAGAGCTTATGAACCAGAAGGTATAGAGCAACATGGAAGTGTTTTATGTGATCAAACGTGCTGCTGGTAATTTTTTTTTAATAGGTATATGTCCTGGTTGTCAGGCTGCTGAGTTATTCTGTAAGGTGTATTCTTTATTAAGCAATTAAGAAATGAGTGCGTAAGAGACGGGTGTACCTTAGCATACGGGTGAATATATAACTCAAGTATCGTTGCAAGCAACATACTCGTAGATATTGCGCCAGAAAAAACAAACACAAAAAAATTGTCCACCTCTTATCTCTTGTTTACAACTGAGCTACGTAATGTCTCGTCAACCACATGACGAAACACCTCTTGTGAAATGACAGGCAAAGCATCTCTCATGAGATAAAACTCTTTGGAATGACGTCAAAACCGCATACACAGAATCTTGACTCCTTTGTTAATGTGAAAATACGGTATTTCATCTCATTCAATGAATGAGAGTTCTCTTAATAGCCATGTATGTATGTATGTATGTATGTATGTATGTATGTATGTATGTATGTATGTATGTATGTATGTATGTATGTATGTATGTATGTATGTATGTATGTACAGATTACACATATAAACACGTATATATGTTTGTGTGTAAGTATGTCGTATATACTATGTGTGAATTTGAGTGAGGATATCAAAACTTAAATATTACGATTTCAAAATCCCTGAAAACTGGAAGTATGATTAAAAGTGAATAATGTAAAAAGGTAAATTTGTAAAGACATGGACACTAGGTCTTGGAACAAACACCGCAACGAGCAATGTTCAGACCCAGGTTTATAGCTGGGCCTAAATTTCACGGCCGCTTAAAAGGCAACCAACCATCGGTGCCTCATGAACAACACCTGGGAGGAGGATGGTGGCTCCGGCTCAACTTACCTGTTCGCTCTCATGCGCCTCTTGCAGCTGGTTCATACCAGTCGCTTCTTGGACTTCTGCCATCTTGCTTCCAGAGGAGTATCAAAGGACCTCCTACAGTTACGATACAACACCGGCAAATAACGGTCCGTTATAATTGCTAATTAACAGTTCGACGTCCAAGAGTTTCCGGTTCACTTCAAGCTTCGTTCGCACTGTAAGGGATTTTCACGCATTGACACATTAGGCCTTTGTGGCATTACATTCATTTCATCACTAACTGTTTTCTTAGGAGATCCCAGCATGCTACTCAGTAAGCTTTAATCATATATTCACCTTAACTTGTTCATAGGATCTGTTTAGTCCTTTAGCCATGTTCCATTCACACGGTGGTTAGCAGGTTAATTCTGGTTAATCACATCTGGTCATTCCTTTACCACATCACTCACATCGTTGTCAATATCAATACTAATATCACTAAATTCAAACGGAATACAAATGAACTAAACAAGCATTATTGCCTAAAAGAAAAATTTGCACAAACACTTTTACTAAACCGATTAATCATTAACCATTGAAAAATTAAGCACAATAGCCAACAAGACACAAAATAACAGTACATCATGTTTCAATAAAAATAATACCTCGAAAACAGATTGTCATGCTGACATCTTTAAGTTTTAATATAAAATACAAGCGCTCTTGTACGTCCGAAATTAATAAATGCCAAACAACAATTTGAATTAAATGGGTTAACAGAAATTCCTATGCCTTTGCTAATTCTTGGTAATAGTTTTCTATACAATATCTTACATTTCTAGTTAATACATCTTTAAAAACATTATCATATATATACAATTCACAATGGAAATGAATACAAGCTCCCCTATCTACCAATATCATTAGAATCAGTGTTACATTACTCAAATCATTTTGAAAGAAACAACATTTTGAGGGAATGCTGTTACCCCAAGTTTCAAGATAAGAAAAACGATATCCACATACAATGGCTTCAGGTGGTCTGGTAAAACTGTATTTTTAAGGGAATGGATTTGACAGCGAGAGTCTATGAAGTTCTTGCTCAAACAAGGCCTAAGAGTCAAGAGAATAAATCTGTTTTAGAGAAGGAACCTCGACGGAGGAAGGGGCTGAGAGCCACGACGATTGTCTTTACCGTGTGATTTATGAAACACTGAAACACTGCCACCACCTCACCAGGAGACAGCAAAGAGACTCAGTGAAAGAAATAAGAGAAGGGTTGGTAGATTTTCATCACCATTTCCCCAACCCCCTCTCCCCCTCCCATCCCTCCCTCTCCCTGAAACCTTTTCAAGCGTCTTATAATCCTCCTCCCCTTTGGCATCGCGTTGGGGGGTTGGCTCCGTTCCTGGTGTAAGGTGAAGCAATAAACAAATATCGGTGCCATTACCTTGCCAATCACTCACGTCACACCTCCTCCCCCGTCTGAGTCCAAGGAAATGTCCTAATCCAGTGAGAGGGAGGATTTCGTTTCCAATGTAGGCGGGAACCAACGCCCCGTTTTCTCATCCCATGACTTGGCATTTTTCTCTGCGGTTTTCAGCGTCCCACTCCTGGTGGGTTGCGAAATGCTGAAAGGGTACGATTTGCTCACATGAGACCGAACACACACATGCACAAAAACGCACACGCAAGCACAACAGCGCTTGCGTCCTTCACGACACCCGAGGGAGAATAGTACGTGACATTATTACCTGGACTCCTAAGGACACAAGAGGAGTTAGAAGACCCAAACCTATTTGGATAAGACCTATAAGACAGCAGGCTGGAAATGAGTGGAGATTTGTGGAAGTGATGGCAATTAAAGTGAGATTAGCATGTGTGTATGTTTCTGTCATTGCTAAATATTTGTTTGCTAATTTGCCCAATACAATTTGCAAAGGGATAAAGTAACCGTGTGTTCTCTCCTTGATATTCAAAAATAATACTATCATATCTCTAAGATTTTAATTGTTAAATTGTTAGGGAGGTTATCAGTCAATGTCCATGCATGGAAATGCTTAAAAACAAGTTTAGACCAGGACAGAGAGAGAGAGAGAGAGAGAGAGAGAGAGAGAGAGAGAGAGAGAGAGAGAGAGAGAGAGAGAGAGAGAGAGAGAGAGAGAGAGAGTGTGTTTGCTAGCAAAATGGACTCGAACCAATACTCCGAAAAGGCTCTGTATTTAGGGATCTCGTTTTTCACTAAAACCGAGAAACGACACTTCAAGAAGACACCTCAATCCACCACGTCTTGTTTAACCGGAACCAACACTTCACTGAGACTCGCATCTAATCCTTATTTCACTTATATACGCACGTCCAACGAACCCAGTTTTTTGTCAACCATGGAGGGGGAAGGAGGGAAGGGTTAGGTGCAAAGGCCTCCCTCTTCCCCAAATCCCTTTACACCTTTCAAGACGTAAGCACACCTCTAATTTGGTGTCTTCTATGCGAGCTGAAGGCCACGAAGAGGGGAGGGGGCCGGGTGTAAGAAAAATCCCTTTTTCCCTTCAACGTCCGTATGTCTTCTTTATCTCCGTCAGAAGCCAGGCTTGACATCTGAAAACAGTCTGGACATCTTCAGTAATGGAGTCAAAAACATTTTGCCACTAGTCATGAACGTTCGAAACCAATTTCCCATTTCTGCGAAGGTATCAGAGGTGCAGTGACACAAGGGATCACATGAAAAATGCAGTTTACTCGCCAATATTATCTGGCCTCTAAAAACATTGTCTCTTTCCTGCGGCTTTCCAAGTCACTCCGAGGCTAAATATACCACTGAGAAAAACCTAAAACGCAGCTCACTTACTTTAACTAGTAAAGGAACTACATGAAAAGAAACGTAAACAAAATTAAAGATGAACTAGTAATCATAATTATGAATCCAATCTAGAACCTTCTACCAGTATTAACTTATGCATCAGAGAAACTTGGAGCCTTACTAAAGCCTTAGAACATAAGCTAGTTACAACTCAAAAGAACCATGGAAAGAATAATGATGGGAATAACACTAAGAGACAGGAAAAGAGCAACATGGATACGAGAGCACATTATGATAATGGTTTCAAAAGAAAACATTCGGGCGTTGATTTTCTTAAGTAATGAACGTGGGAATAAGATCACAGATTAAACAATCCTTACCGAGAACTAAAATTTGACGCCCGGTAACTTTAAGAGCAATGGGTGAGGTAGACATTGCGCAGGTTATTAATAAAGGAGCAATCTTGAGTCGTACCACGCAGGCTTTTGAAAGTGTTAACAAAAAATCCCGACTAGCAGCAACCTTCACTAATATCAGCAAATGAATATCCACTCATGGTTATCCAGCGGACCGGACAGCTGATATAAGCAATAATTACCCTATAATTACTCCTTAAATACCCAGGGAATGTGGCAGCAAGAGAAAGAGGAATGTCCTTAATTCAGTAAATGATCATACCTACAGCTTTTCAGTACAGCTACCTTATAAAACATCAAAAGGAGAGCATAGGAAATGAACGAGAATAGGAACCGAGCAGCGCCGTGTATGACACCAAATGCATCACATCTCTTTCCTTAGGCCTTGCAGTATTTCTGTCATGAAAATTCTGTACACGTGGAATATGGAGGCTAAACTTTATTATTGAATAGAATACACGAGGAACCTTGACGTCAAATGAAGATTCATCGCCATCACAGTATACAATGGTGCAACTTATTTAAGAGAACAATTTCGTTAGCCTTTTCTTTGATTGCAGTTGAAAGAAACTATGAATCTCGCGATTGTAGTTTAAAGCGGGTTGGTTGGGATGAATCGAGGCCAAAGTGTGTTAATGTGCGTAGGTTATTTGAGGTTGAGGAGGCGAGAGGGTAAGGGGGGGGCAGCGGTTTAATGCAGACAGGAAGGTGGCAAATGACGTAAATTTCCACCGACCTCTCTGACAAATGAATAAAATACCGAGTACAGATCCAACAGCCAGATGGCCCGCCGTCTAAATATTCGTACGGTTCGTAAATGAAATTTAAGAATATTCCATAAATACATCGGTATTAACTTATTCTTGAAATGAATTGCAGTGACATATGCGATGACAGATAAAATAATTGAAAGAAAATAAAATTATCCAAAAGCACTTTCACACATTTCAACATATAGTGCAGAAAAGCATTTCAGCCAAGGATGCTGTAAGGGCAATAAGATTTACATATAGAATGAATGTATATTCAGACACATGCTCATATCCATAGCATAATAAAACATGCATGCAGGCATAAATACACACTTACATATAAAACATCGTTAGCCGAAATGTCCTTCTGCATTATATATTAAAATATTATGTAAAATACTTATTTTCTTTCAGTATCTTTTCTGCCATAGCATTATGTCAAAGCAGCTAATTTCAAGAATATGCTGATTCAGATGTATTAGCAAAGTAATCTTAGATTTCACATTTATGAAAGAAATGCTGAAAAACAGTTTTTCTATATACTCTGCCCTATTTTACATTTCATTAACTCAAAACTGTCAGCCACAGTTGAGTTAATGTGCAAAAGAAATTATTATGCTAAGATAATATATATATATATATTATATTATATATATATATATAATATATATATATAATATAATATATATATATATATGTGTGTGTGTGTGTGTGTGGTGTGTGTGTGTGTGAGTGTGTGCACAGACATGCATTACTATTTTTCATATTAGCGAATATTAAACTACAAAAAAAATATAGTTTAATTCACAATTTTTATATATATATATATATATATATATATATATATATATATGTATGTATGTATGTATGTATGTATATATATGTATGTAATGTAATAAACTATTACAAAATTTAAATTGGTTTTACTGAATTAAAGTCAACTTCTAAACAACCCATCAAAACATTTTTTTAAAACAGCTTTAATAATTCATATTAACGCCAATGCCTGAGTCTAAAATAAACATTACAACAGCAAATCATAACCAGACATAAAAAAAGAACTTAAAATCTCCCAGTATCCCATACACAACATCTCAAGTAAAGTAACGAGTTACTTGAACCACGTGAACACCGTACATTCATTAACCAATGGAAACTGTAAATTCTCCAGCTTTAAGTAACCATTCACTTAACTCATCGAACGTAAAGCAATTAAAATGAACGCCGTGAAACTAGTGAAATCAGCGTTCACCGCCTTGAACGCCGGGAAATTTAAGCGATTGGGAACACAGCTCAATGGAGATTTAAACGCCACAAAAGTCGCACGCTCCCTTTTGGCTGACGCGTTTCGAGGGTCTTCAGAATCACAACTTTATTTCTACGGACATTATTTTCCCGACCGTACTGACATCCCTCCTCACACCAAGCCTCGTCAAAGGATGCTCATTGGATGTGTTCGCACTTCAAGCGTATCGAATTTCACCTCAGTATGTCTCAGTTAATTTAATTTATGTTTTCTAATTAACTGATGTCTGGCTGCATCCGGATAGTTATTGAGCTAACTGGATGAGGAGGGAGGGGATGCTCTTTCATACTAACTGGTAGTATTTTTTTTTTTCTCTTTCTTTGGATTTTATCTTTTATAAAATTATTTTGGGGGGATTTATTAAACTTCAATTAGTTATGAAATAAAACTCAACTTTTACTGGATTAAAACAATTAATTCCATCGCTTTTATCATCTAAAGAAATAGATCTAACTCGGTACTTAAATATCATGTTTACAACGCTGGGTTCAGTTGATGTTTGGAGGAATAACATCAATCTCTCCTAGTCTGTACAAAAACATTAAGATCAAAATCATTTATAAAGTTTTACCATTCAGAAAATAACTTTAACTTTCGCATATAAGAGAATTTGATTGCACGTCAAACTTCAAGTTGTTTCGTTCTTAAAAAAATATAATATTAATAATTGCCAAAGCAAATCTTGACACCAGATACAAGCAAATCTTCCGTTTCCATTCTCAAGAAACTGCGTAAACACATAAACGCACCCCCAACCCCCCAAAAACCAAAAAAAAAAACATCACCACACCACCCACACACACACATATATAATATATATATATATATATATATATATATATATATATTTATTATATATATTTATTCACATACACGGTTGTAAATTTCTAATTCTCGGCAACTCATATATATATATATATGTGTTTAATATATATATTATTATATATATATATATATATATATATAAAATATATATATATATATATATTACGTTTGTGCATAAAGTTTCATTCTTGTCCCAGAATTGAACCTCGATCAGCAAGGAAAGCTTCGTAACCTATGGACTACAGAAATCCAAACACACACACGTGTATATATATATCTCAGTCGTTAAATCAAAATATATCACGATTATAAAATTAAACCCTTCAATTCATAACCGATCCTCATTGTGGCTACACCTCAATGAACATCTCATGAAGGTCACGAGAAATGGAATCGCAAAAGGAACCAGTTCTAAAGTCTAATCAGCAAAATCATCTTCCTCCACGATATAATAATTCTATACATTTTCCTTCGAATTTCCAACTGACCGTCAAGTTTTGACGATCCAATCAACAGATAAAATAAAACTCGACTCGATTTCCATGTTTTCTTTTCATTCTCGTCTTAATAGCCGTCTTTTCGTGAGTGTTGGACGTCGAATGACGTAGGCTAAACGAGGTTAAAAATACAGCCATGTGGCCACGGAAAAGTCACGGATGCTAACCGCTTTCAGCCTTGAAAATGGCCTCCTTTATTCAACCACGATTCAACCGCAACTCACATCCTTCTCATCCTAATCCCCAGGGTAGAGAAACCCTCCTTCGCATCGAGCAGCTCCCCAATTAAGCCGAAAACAAGCGTACGTCATATACGTATGTCTTCGTCGGATGCTGTTATGTCGACTCCAACTTTATCTCTATCTATTTCTGGTCTGTTGGCGCCGAATTACGCGTTGCTCCCGTCACTTGTCTCTGACGTCACAACCAAGATGCTAGTGACGTGGGCCGACGCCATGATGGATAAGGGACGAGGAAGACGAAGAGAAATATCTAAGTCCGTTTCGTAGGTATGAATTACTAAGGCACGATTATAATACCGAGAAGAAGAAGGATTAGTGAACGAAACACATTCCACATACGAAGGCGAAACATCAACATCATGAAATCTTACATGACAATAATGAAAAAGTTAGACCAAAATATTAAGTAACGGAAGTGAATGAAAACACCGAGGTATCAGCTCTACTCTTATTGCAAAAGCACATTGTTATTGTTATCAAAAGCGAGCAAACACTCACTGGAAACATTATAAAAAGCCATTATTTTTCTATGGAAGCCTTCACTGAATAGGACTTATTTTCTTATTAACAGAAGTTTAAATTGATGGCACGTTTATTTTGCATGAATGTTATTCCCATTAAAGACAGTATCCACATTAAAATGCCGCCTTTCACATCAGGATAAAGCTTCTTATCAAACTTTCAGGAAATAATTAACAAGTTCCTTCGTTTGTTTATCCCATTGTGTTACAATCATATAGTCCTTGTAGGTCATGCTTACTAATTGCACTGAATGAAATAATGATTATACTGATATTGTCAATGTAAGACGTGACCACTCTTCAATCAGCATAAAAATGCAGACAGAAAGGGCAAATATATATATTTTTAAATTTTTTTTTACTTCTCTATGTAATAATAATAATAATAATAATAATAATAATAATAATAATAATAATAATAATAATAATAATAATAATAATAATAATAATAATAAAAGAGAAGAACTGGAAAGGGAAATGTCACACGACAACGAATTACACGAAGACGAACTGAGAGACGATGCCACAGAAGACGACAGGGAGGATGAGGTATCAAACAACGACACACGAAGAAACACCGACGAAGTAACAGAGAGGACGGAATGGGTAGAAAAGATTAGACAATGGATGGAGCCAGATACAGAGAGAACAAAGATCCCTCCATTGAAAGCCTACAACACCAAGAAATTGGAAGGAGAAAACAAGTGAGGTTCAATGAATAATGGGCCTAATACACACCACCAGTATCACAGAAACAAATAACTTGACATATGCAGGAGCAAGATTAGTAGCAGAACTGATGGGGATTCGAACACCAACACCACCGTCACAACCAACCCAACAGAAACCAAAACAGCAACCTCCTTGGAAAAGGCGCCTGGAAAAGCAAATCATGGTGATGAGATCTGACTTGAGTAAACTGAAAGAGATGGCAGGAAAAAAAGCTAGAAGCAAGAAAAAAAGGGAGGAACTCAACGAGAAATACAAAGTACAAGAGAGGGGACTAAACAACACAATAGAAGATGTAAAACAGAGCTTAAGGCCAAAGCACACAAGATCCAACGGTACATGAACAGGAATAAGGGATACCAACAGAACAAACTATTCGGAACAACCACCAGAAAAGACTATACAGCCAACTAAGAGGGGAAGACAACCACCCAGAAATTCCTGAAGCCGAATCAAGTAAGAGACTCTGGGAAAACATATGGAGCAATCCGGTATCACACAACAAACATGCAACATGGCTCCAGGAAGTCAAGGAAGAAGAAACAGGAGAATAAAACAAAGATTCACAGACATCACGACAGACACAGTCAAACACCAACTAAAGAAAATGCCAAACTGGAAAGCCCCAGGTCCCGATGAAGTCCATGGATACTGGCTCAAAAACTTCAAGGCCCTACACCCACGAATAGCAGAACAACTCCAGCATTGTATCTCAAATCACCAAGCACCCAAATGGATGACCACAGGAAGAACATCCTTAGTACAAAAAGACAAGAGTAAGGGAAATATAGCCAGTAACTACAGGCCTATCACCTGCCTACCAATAATGTGGAAGTTACTAACAGGTATCATCATGAAAGGCTATACAACTACCTAGAGACACACACCATCCCCCACCAACAGAAAGGCTGCAGAATGAAGTGTAGGGGCACAAAAGACCAGCTCCTGATAGACAAAATGGTAATGAAGAACAGTAGGAGAATGAAAACCAACCTAAGCATGGCATGGATAGACTATAAGAAAGCTTTCGACATGATACCACACACATGGCTAATAGAATGCCTGAAAATATATGGGGCAGAGGAAAATACCATCAGCTTCCTCAAAAATACAATGCCGCAACTGGAATACAATACTTACAAGCTCTGGAAAAAGACTAGCAGAGGTTAATATCAGGAGAGGGATCTTCCAGGGCGACTCACTGTCCCCACTACTCTTCGTAGTAGCCATGATTCCCGATGACAAAAAGTACTACAGAAGATGGATGCCGGGTACCAACTCAAGAAAAGAGGCAACAAAATCAACCATCTGATGTTCATGGACGACATCAAGCTGTATGGTAAGAGCATCAAGGAAATAGATACCCTAATCCAGACTGTAAGGATTGTATCTGGAGACATCAGGATGGAGTTTGGAATAGAAAAATGAAATGCGCCTTAGTCAACATACAAAAAGGCAAAGTAACAAGAACTGAAGGGATAAAGCTACCAGATGGGAGCAACATCAAACACATAGATGAGACAGGATACAAATACCTGGAATAATGGAAGGAGGCGATATAAAACACCAAGAGATGAAGGACACGATTCAGGAAAGAATATATGCAGAGACTCAAGGCGATACTCAAGTCAAAACTCAACGCCGGAAATATGATAAAAGCCATAAACACATGGGCAGTGCCAGTAATCAGATACAGCGCAGGAAATTAGTGGGATGGACGAAGGCAGAAACTCCGCAGCATAGATCAGAAAACCAGGAAACAAATGACAATACACAAAGCACTACACCCAAGAGCAAATACGGACAGACTATACATAACACGAAAGGAAGGAGGGAGAGGACTACTAAGTATAGAGGACTGCGTCAACATCGAAAACAGAGCACTGGGGCAATATCTGAAAACCAGTGAAGACGAGTGGCTAAAGAGTGCATGGAAGAAGGACTAATAAAAGTAGATGAAGACCCAGAAATATACAGAGACAGGAGAAAGACAGAAAGAACAGAGGGCTGAACACAACAAACCAATGCACGGACAATACATGAGACAGACTAAAGAACTAGCCAGCGATGACAATTGGCAATGGCTACAGAGGGGAGAGCTAAAGAAGGAAACTGAAGGAATGATAACAGCGGCACAAGATCAGGCCCTAAGAACCAGATATGTTCAAAGTATGATAGACGGAAATAACATCTCTCCATATGTAGGAAGTGCAATACGAAAAATGAAACCATAAACCACATAGCAAGTGAATGCCCGGCACTTGCACAGAACCAGTACAAAAAGAGGCATGATTCAGTGGCAAAAGCCCTCCACTGGAGCCTGTGCAAGAAACATCAGCTACCTTGCAGTAATAAGTGGTACGAGCACCAACCTGAGGGAGTGATAGAAAACGATCAGGCAAAGATCCTCTGGGACTATGGTATCAGAACGGATAGGGTGATACGTGCGAAACAGACCAGACGTGACGTTGATTGACAAAGTCAAGAAGAAAGTATCCACTCATTGATGTCGCAATACCATGGACACCGAGTTGAAGAGAAAGAGAGGGAAAAAATGGATAAGTATCAAGATCTGAAAATAAAATAGAAATAAGAAGGATATGGGATAATGCCAGTGGAAATCGTACCCATAATCATAGGAGCACTAGGCACGATCCCAAGATCCCTGAAAAGGAATCTGGAAAAAACTAGAGGCTGAAGTAGCTCCGGGCCTCATGCAGAAGAGTGTGATCCTAGAAACGGCACACATAGTAAGAAAAAGTGATGGACTCCTAAGGAGGCAGGATGCAACCCGGAATCCCACACTATAAATACCACCAGTCGAATTGAAGGACTGTGATAGAGCAAAAAAAAAAAAAAAAATAATAATAATAATAATAATGTCAATCATTATTTTTGTTATTATTATTATTATTATTATTATTATTATTATTATTATTATTATTATTATTTACGAAGATGAGATCATGGGAGATGGGAGACTGTCAATACAACTCTTAAAGCTGAAGAGATTGTGGCAATATTTACAATGAAACACAACACAGAAATAAATGCATCAACCCCAATAATAATAATAATAATAATAATATAATAATAATAATAATAATAATAATAATAATAATAAGAAGAAGAAGAAGAAGAAGAAGAAGAAGAAGAAGAAGAACAAACAACAACAACAACAACAATGATATCAGTAACACGAAGCTCGCGACCACGGAATATTTATGGACGACCCTCCATATGAAACCTATTACAACGTCATACGACATCATCTTCGTATATCTCTTTTCAGATGAAGACCTGAATGGGTGAACGATAGTGACACAGTAAAGAAAAGGATGAGATGTGGATGACAGTAACTGAATTAAAAATATATGAATATAAGGAAACGCATGAACAGAAAATAGTACATCAGTGAAATTACATGTTTGTGAAATTAATCAGCGATGAAGAATACACATTGACTTTACACACACACACACACACACACACACAACACAGAGAGAGAGAGAGAGAGAGAGAGAGAGAGAGAGAGAGAAGAGAGAGAGAGAGTATATCTCTCACCTTCAAAGCGTCAATAAAAAAATAAAATTCATAACATTCTATAACCAGTTACATAAATCTTGATATATATCTGTGAATAAGCCCATTTTTTTAATTAATCAGCCGGAAATCTCAGGAAATAAATAGAAACCCTAATGCTAAAGGTAGATGCGCAGAAACCTCACATCATATCTAAACCATCATCACAATAATACCAAGAAACAGCAAAATCGGTCATGACGTCAAGATGGAAGTTCTACAAAGGTTAAAAAAAACCAAACGTAATAACTAGCAAGAAGAAAGATGCAAC
>NC_061108.1:113497965-113507965 GCF_015104395.2 Macrobrachium nipponense
AGAGAGAGAGAGAAAATACCATGCTTCAATAGGGAACTTTTAACTGTAAAAATTTTGTTTCTGGAATTGCTTTTGACAGTCCCATTCGCTGAATTATCTCATATGAAGAAAATTTCTTTTAGGTTTTGCATAACCTATCTACGACAATACGGCTTCACTCTTGGGATGAAATCCTGGGATTAACTCAGAGAAGTGTTGTTCTCTTTAAATATTGTGCTTTTGACTAAATTTAAATCACAATTTGTTTCAGTACAAATAGTTCTATTGGAGACAAGACAAGAATATCAGGAATAAGCGAAAGACTTACAAATGTGTGAAATAAGTCTCCATGTCTCAATCAAAACACGAACCTCAAGCAATATATTAAGATCTTATTACAAGGTAATATTCGTCCTAATATCTATTGCCATAATTAAGTCAACATCAGCATTAATTCTAAATAGGGCATCAAACAAACCACAAAACGGTGCAATGACATAAAATAAAATAAAAAGATCAGACTCATATTGCTTTATTATAGATTATCCAATGAAAACATGACACAAAGTTTGATTAAATACGGTAAAACAAACACCAGCCTAGATCTGGGAGCAAAGCCCTGGCGCAACAAAACCACCCAAGCTCTTAAAGATGTGAGATACAAAGTGCAGCTGAAAAAACAGTCTACATAATTATAAATTCAAAAAAAATATGATGCAATACTGTGCATCTTTTCCACGTATGACTGTCACGAAATATGATACATCCACCCAGTTGAGTTCGGTGTGGGCAGGGAATAAAAAGGAGGTCGACCATTATACAATGGAATGGTTGTATTCGTCCTTTCATAGCCGTAATCTCTTCATTTCTTTAAATAATAAACATAATTATTACTTAAAATGCGAACACAATCATACGGACCCGTCGATAACATCCATTAACTTATGGAGTAAAAATATGCAAAATGGGAAGTCCATCTACATAACAAATCCGGGAACAGAAGAAATGAAAAGTAATAACACTCTGATGAAAATAACGAAAAAAAAGATAGAAACAAATGTGAAGAAAGAAATAGGAGGTATGGATAAAATTTAAAACAATACAATTCATTATCATTAACGATGTGGCATTGCATTTTTGTCACAGGAATTCCAAGTTCGCATTAAATGCAAAGATTTCATCACCTGATTTCTCTCCTGATACAAGACTTCCTCACCTTATGTCAGAATTTCTCACCTGATATCAGAATTCCCTGATCTTACATCAGGTTCTCTTTTAGCTGCTTCATAAAACAAGAGGTCACACAGCAGCTATAACTTGTAGTATGCTAAATATTACCTCTTCAATTATTGACAAAATTTAAAGAAATGAATTCACGCACTCGTGTTTTATACCTTTTTATGGTCAACGTTTAACTGCAATATCTTATTCGCGCTAAGTTGTTGTGCTATGAATAAAATTCTCCATTTGCTTAACTCAATCACTCTTAATGACAAGAGTCTGGCTACACTGCTGTCAGCTGTCAACAAAGTATGTCACGTCTTTGATTGAACTTGCATCCACTTAAAGATTTTTCTACTTGTTTGATAATATACCCGCCAATATTTTACCATCGAATTTTTTATCAATAAAAATAATAAAATTATATATTATACTATATATATGTTATGTGTATGTTACATATGGAGTATATATGTATATAATGTAGTATATATATGATATATATATACATATTATATTAATAATATATAATATATTAAATATAATATAATATATAGATTTATAATTTATGGAAGTACCCTCATTCATCTGAACTCTTCCGTGCGACAGAGTCAACGGAATCAGGTACTTGACATTGTCGCAATGTTAATAATTAGAACCCTCGCCAATATCCAACAACAACTTGCCCTTGCCTACGATAACCAGATGCACTATCAACGGCATGCCACTAAAGTTAATTACAGGAGGAGAAAAATAAAATATAAAGAATACAGAATAAATGCGAATATAAATGAGATCACAACTTCTAACCATTTCATTATCTCAGACATACACTAATTAAGCATGTTATAAAACAAAATTTTTTTGCCCTCACGAACAAGAAGAGGCGATTACAACAGTAATCACCACTCCGGCATATCACTCCAAACGCTCTAGAAAACGTAAGCAAGAAACAAACGGAACAGTCTTAATTTCTATGAATGTTATTAATATGCAAAGAAAAGCCGATATTAAAATAATAATCCTCAAGATATTCAAAAAACCAAACAACAGCAACAACACAACATAGGAGTAAGCGATGCAAAATAGAATTCGTTCATGAGGATGTAGATAACATCGACGACTTAGAGAACAGAAAGTTGTTTTCTGTTATCACTTCATTATGTGTGGCTTCGAAGCAAACTTGGCATAGTCCGTTAAATGTATCAATTTTTTGTTGAAAAATAGAGAAGCAACCATAGATAAACATCATAAATATTCAAACACATTACCACGCAAATGAAATGTTCGAGAATAAACGTAAACACGTCTTATTGATCTAAGATAAGATAAAAGAAATATATAAAACCGTCCATGAAAACAGTCACTTAAAGCAACATTTGTTCAAAAGCCATTATATGTAATACACAGTTAAAACAAATTTATTTAGTTTTTCTTTTTGAGGAAAATTCAACCTCGGATCAGTATATTATACCACAGGCCATGTGGCCTCTCATATCGTATTCACTTGTAGATGACGAAATGTTAAGAAGATTCTGGCAAATGCATCATCATCCTTCTTTGACAGAGGCGCTCTTTCAGAATCTCCCCACTCTCTCTCTCTCTCTCTCTCTCTCTCTCTCTCTCTCTCTCTCTCTCTCTATCTTTTCCTGATCAAAAATAGTGCCACATTCAGAAATTCTGTCTTTCTAGATCATCTGTTTCCCCGCAGTTTTGAATGTGCAAGTACGTCTTATTGTTCCATGATATTCGGGAACAGACCAGCATTCACTTTCATCCTCTCTTCCTAAATAAAAAGTATTGCCATATTGAGAAATTCCCTCTTCTTACAGAATCTGTGTTTCCTTGCATTTTTTTATTTTGATAGAACGTCTTTTTGTTCTATGATATCTGGGAACAGACCAGCGCAAATTGAAATCAATACTTCTGGTAACAGATTCTCAATATATGACATATGACAGACCATCACGTGACAGACCCACGCTCAACCTTCGCACAATATGACGAAAGACAGACCTTTTAAACTGTAAAAAAAAAAAATCGTTATCCTCCCGGTTTTAAAAAGGTGGTCACTCATGAAGTGTCTGGGGGCATCTCAGGGAACATAAAATATCAGTATATCTTTATTTTCCCAACTGATAAAAGGTGACAGTGACTTATGATAAGGGTCCCTGTTAACTTTATTTTCCTTCCGCTCTCTCTCTCTCTCTCTCTCTCTCTCTCTCTTTCTTTATATTTCATCCTGACACCGATAGTCACAACCGCGTTATCAAACAGAAACTGGCCAACGATTCTTAAACAATAAAAGCCTTCCTAGAAAATTAATCTAATCAGTCATGTTGGTTGATAATATATATATATATATATATATATATATATATATATATATATATATATATATATCGTCCTACCACCATTAAATTCAAAAGATACACTTTTAATCTTAAGTATTATGATAAATGAGTAAAATCATTCAACAGTAAAACTTATGCGTTATAATGAAAGAAAAATCATGAAAATTCCGAAAAAAATGGAAAATTGTGAAAAAGGTTTCTCCTTAAGCAACCAAAATGTAATCCAACTTTACCGATCCTGCCCAATATTATGTAATTTTGTGATGATTAAAGGCGCACAAACGCGCGCGCGCGCACAATATAGATCACATAAGGTGTGACGAGTTTTTATCGTCCAGATGACGGGAAACGGAAAAGGGATATGCCATTATCTAATCGCATTTCCACCCTGTGTGAACACAACAAAACGCTCTACTTCTCTGGAGAAGAAAGGTTCATTGCAGTGATCTTGTTTACTTTCACACGTTTATGAAAATTTTCAATTCCTTTTCTTTTTTCTCCTTATCATCCTCCATATATTTTATTTATTTACTTGTTCTTTAATGATTTACACCCGATCAGACTGGAATCGCACGTTTTCGCAGTTTTGCTGTATTGGCCAGCTTGGTAAAGTGTGATGAACTGACAATTCCTACAAAATCAATATATATATATATATATATATATATATATATATATATATATATATATATATATATATATATATATTTATTTACATACATACATATATATATATTATATAATACAATATGTATTGCATGTATAAACATCCTTATAAACTTATAATGGTCCCCACATTTGGGAAAGATGTAACCAAATGAAAGACATTTCTCACAAAGCCCCTCAAGACCAAACCTAGTAACTCTAAGCTACTTGGCTCTGCAAGAAGTCCAGAGCGGAGCCAGAAATGTGAACAATATGCCACGAGGCTGCCCTTTAAGGTCGAGCGACCGCAAGGAAATGGCATGAATAGCAGCCATATGTCAAAAGCATACACACGTCATTACGTAGTCTAATTCAGCAACTAATTATAATGACTCCTAATTAACCTGGATGAATGGCTGACTCATGGCTTCCGTGTTATAATCGATGCTCAAAATGGCTCCCCATTTCATTAACTGGGTTGCCATTGACACGCAGTTGCCTTAAAAATAACATCAATGCTTTATTCTTTCTATTTTTACTGTTCTCTGTGTATATGTATATATTCATCATTTATTTTCTCATTCTCTAATCTTTGGTTTTGCCCTTTGTCACATTTAGTCACTTTCTAGTAGGATTGTTTTCCAAGTCAATGGCCTTTTAATCTTGTTGTATATGAGTTTTTACTAAATAATAATAATTTTGAAATGACCATTCATTCAGTATCACGTCAATGAATGAAAATAGGAAAAAGCTTCACTTTTCTAAGCGTCATGACAGGTATAGAATTGCACGTAAACACTGAGGAAAGAATACGTCATTCAGAAAAGATTTTGGGTGCATCAAGTTACCTTTTCTACCTGGCAATTAGCGTCTGTAATACCCGGACACGGAAATGCCCTCTCTGTTCACAACAGTCAAGTCAAGGGTGTAGCAGTCCATTTACTGGCAGAATGTCATTTGTCTGTTTTCCTCGTATTTTCATGCTTTGTTCGTTTTTCATCGCAGATTCCTTTGTGTCCGTGTTTGGTTCGAAAAGATCAATTAATAATAATAATAATAATGAAAATAAAATAGCAATAAAAAAGAAAATAAAAAGAATAAAATACTTGAGGCTACAGTAGTTTTACTGGCATATTTCTTGGGTAAAAATTGTTACTGCTAATCTTACTTAATATAGAAAAATTGTACACAGAAGAGTAATCTTTGAGCTTAAAGTCAGTTCTTCCGCGAGAGACGAGAAATCTAAAAATTCTCTCTCTCTCTCTCTCTCTCTCTCTCTCTCTCTCTCTCTCTCTCTCTCTCTCTCTCTCTCTCTCTCTCTCTCTCTCTCTCCTCTCTCTCTCTCTCTCCTTAACTTGATTTTTTTCCTAAGTTCTCTTGGCTTCGTTCTTTGTTTTCTTGTCCAGATATAGCAATGACCTTGTTCGTGCGACATCATCCAGGGCGACAGACTATGACATCACCAGCGACTGGGGTGATGTCGCTCATGTTTCACAATTCGAGCAGCAGGGGGTTGAGATTACTATGAACTATTAAAATCGTATGAATATAACCTAAACAAACCCACTGATTTGTGGGCAGAAAGCATCTGTTCAAGATAACTCTATAACAAATGACGTCAATTATCCAATACAAAATGACATAGTATATATACAGATGCAGTAAATAATTCTAAAACCAAAAGCTAAATAGATGCTCAAATTTAAAACACACGCTAGATTTGACGAATATCGACAGTTCCTTAAAAAAAAAATAAAAAAAATAAATAAAAATAAGATTGAGATCTCACGAAACCAAAGAAAAATTTTACTTAGGTACCATCTTCACCCCGCTTGAATGTGGAGAACAAGTTACGAACCATTTTCCTAGTCTAGACAATCAAATTAACAATTGCTGAGGAAACCTAACAAACCCTACATTACGTCAAGCGCTTCATATGGTTTTCTTCCTACAAAGCTCCTTTACGCCTATGTCTTTTCTTCTAAATTTTGCTGGTTTTATGCCCGAACAGGCTCTTCCTCTTGGGAAGCTAGTCATAAAATGTCTTTTAACTCATCATTCACGAAAGTATTGACTTGGCAGCTGAAGCCTCTCTTGACTTGAAGGAAATCGGTCATTTTGCTTCATAAGTGGAACACCAGGACCTAAGATAGAGGCCTGAGCTGCTCAGGCAAATCTGACATTCGCACAGTTACAATGCGATCTCTCTGTATTCCTAATATGAAAGGTCTGGTTCATTTTGCTATGAAACTGCTTGTATAATACAATATATAATGTACGTTTGCATACACACTATATATATATATATATATATATATATATATATATATATATATATATATATACATATATATATATATCACCACGCCTTTTTCCCCTTTTGAGAAGGTGGTACCGATAAAAGGTACTGCATTCTTTTATCAGCGCAATTAAAATGGAGGCTGCTAAGCCCTAAAATATACTATACACTTACTAAAGGAGACCTAATATGAACAACTGATACTGATGAAATTCAAAAGAAAATTTAAAATAAGAATATAAGGAGTCTCACATTACAGTCCAAATTAATCTTGATCGCAAAAGGTACTTATTAAGCGTCAACACCACGACACCCAAATATGAACGACCGCTGAACGCATAATATCACTCCAAATGCATAAGCAGATGGCAATGATCACATGTCAACAAATTAGAGCGGAATGTGACGTCACAGTCTTGAACAAAGCATTTTGAGAAAACATCGCTCACACTGATCCTTGCTAATTCACTTCACACAGGGCGAAACAAAATCACAAACACTTGGGAAGGTTTGACATGTCCAGAATGAACGAACACGAAGAGTACTTCAGCAGTGGAATGACAAACACCGAGATGAAAACTCTTCCATTAAAGGTATCCAAGTGTAGTGACGGAGAGTCATACAAACACGCATTCAATCACACGCGTGCGCATTCACACATACAAGTCGCGCGACAGCGGACGACAAACTGACACCATGTATTGCGATTAGAACCGAACGCGTAAACTGACACGTCATTCGGGCACTTATGTGCAATCGTCAATAAGGTGTCATTGTGTTATTTAAATTCGGATGTAATGATGTATCTTAGCACTTGAATGAATGCACATGCATAACTAATTATGAAAGCAAATCCTGTTCTGCATATCTACATGCGCTATTATTTATATGGTGAATGCGTGTCATTAGAACGGGACGGGATGGCAGAATAAAAAAGATAACAACGATAACAACCTGAAGACCGAGAGAGAGAGAGAGAGAGAGAGAGAGAGAGAAGAGAGAGAGAGAGAGACGTTGGTTGCTGCGACCAGCAGACGCCAGATGGCGTTGGGGTGAGCTCTGATAAACACTTGAAAGGATGACAAGTGGAAAGGAGGGGTAGGAAAGGTTTCATTGAGAGTGAAAGAGAGAGAGAGTGAGAAAGATGGAGATGAAGAAGAAATTATAAGAAAAAAAAAAATACTAAGACCGTAGAACGATCCAAGCTGGAAACCAGAAGGCTGCATCTTTTTCGCGTAAACCCTTTCCAAGGAATAAAAAGAAAAAAAAGAAATATATATATATATATATATATATATATATATATATATATATATATATATATATATATATACACATAATACACATTAATTGCCTTACCAATTAACTCAAGTCTTCGTTGAAAGAGATAACAGCAGAAATTCAAGTTAACAAGTTACACATACGTACACATACTGTTTCACTTCCCCAATGTTATACTTCGTAATTTACAACCTGTTTCCTTTGCAACTGATGCTTGCATGCAGCCATTGAATGAACGTATAAATGACCTAAAGAAAAAATGCCATTTCGCTGAAACAATAATGACATTATCAAAACGAAAGATACAAGACACAATTTTGACCTTTAAGTACACCCCACCCACACACAGACACACACACACACACACCTACAAACTATTAAATATCGCAATATCCGTCAGTATCCACCCACAGACGGTTAAATTTCACAACTTCCAAATTTTGTTGAAAACTAAAATATGCCGGATTTGCAAAATTTAAGGCACATTTTAATAAAAAGAACTGAATACTTTTCGTTCATCCAAACCTAATTGTTTGAAAAGTAGGTGACGGTAGACTGTAGGTGAGCTGAGATTTGTGTTACTGAAAGCACACAAGAGAATGTTTGGTGGAAAATATGGTTGTTAGAAACTCGAGGCTGATTGTTGCTTCTGAATGAGCAAGCAATTATGTAGACACGCGTCCTCATGGCAAAACCTCTCCAAAATACAGTGGCAAAGGAAGATGAAATAGACAAAAAAACTCTTAAAAACAACCTCGGTGAACATAATCTGTAGGTTTTCTTACATTCGAATGTTATGTTTTATATTTAAACCATTGAAGAAAAGAGAAAAAGATAAACTGAAGAAATAAAGAGAGAATTCCAACCTCATTTGCATATAATGTATCTTCATGTATGCATATCTATGACTTCAATATACTCAGGGCGTTTATATTAATTTCATCAGTGATATTTCTGTCCAAGATACTTACGTATAATGTTAAAAAAAAACTTCATCTGTACAATTCCAAGTTTTCTAATATCTATTTCTTTCATTTATGTTGCAAACGTAAAAAATGATCCTGTGTTCCGCACAGGATCTGGAATTCTCTTTCCTCTTCCGCTTTCCTGTTTAGCAATCTTCTTCCCTTGAGAGGAGGCTCTATAGAGTCCTTCTTGTATGGACCTCACTTTCCTTTACATTAGTTCTCTCTCTCTCTCTCTCTCTCTCTCTCTCTCTCTCTCTCTCTCTCTCTCTCTCCGAGATGCCGCTTAGGGTACGATATCCCACATTGCATTTTAATGGATTAAAAGTTGCTTCATTTTCAATATCGAAACCTTGGAATATGGTACGGGATGAACCCTCATTCATGAATAAATAAAAAAATATAAGCTATCATAACTTGGAGGGCGAACCTCTAGCTGAATACTAATGAGAGAGAGAGAGAGAGAGAGAGAGAGAGAGAGAGAGAGAGAGAGAGAGACTGATATAACTGCGGTACCATTGCAGAGATAAAAAGAGAGGGCCCTGCGGGTGTTTCTCTCTTTCTCTTCAGTTACCAAATTCCAGTTTTACCAAAATTTCGTTAGATTTTAACAGCACCGTATAAAGCGAGGACATTCGCCCAAATGATGATGTCCTGAAAGTTTGTGTGGAATCCAAGTAATGACGATGGCATTTGAATACTTTCCTATCCATATTCATGAAATAATCTGCTTATAAAAAGAGTAAAATCTGCATTTCAGTGAGAGAGAGAGAGAGAGAGAGAGAGAGAGAGAGAGAGAGAGAGAGAGAGAGAGAGAGAGAGCACTTCCTCTCCAAAACATCAAATCACTACAGATCAAACCTTACTCATTAAATGCCAATCTCATAAAATTACGACTCTCGTGGTGATAAAAGGCACACCAAATTACGGCAAGTTTCCAAAATAAAATTATAAGCTCACAAAAACACAAACACACACACATCACTTTCACAATCTTGGCTTTTAACCCTAAATCGAATTCTTAGTTTCTCACTTAAGTTAAAACAATTACGATTAAATATTCCTAACATTTAAGAGAAATCAGGATGTGAAATGGTATCCAATGAAAGACGTTATTAACTCACGAAATTCTACCATCGAACGTGTCACTATATTACCAACACAATTAATAGTAACTATACTCTGTTTTTTTCCATCTGTCCATCCGCCTGTGGTGTTTTTGTATGGTAAAACTGCGTCCCGGGCTTTAGATAGTT
>NC_061108.1:113512965-113547965 GCF_015104395.2 Macrobrachium nipponense
AAACAATCTGGTTTAGCTGGCAAGAGGAGCTCCCGTTTCCACGCGACCACACTGAGCCCGGCCGACAGCCTGAGAAATGTTAGCTAGTAAACACAGTTTCCAGCAAATAATAATAACAATAAAAATAATAATAAAAATAAAAATAATAATAATAATAATAATAATAATAATAATACTAATAATAATAATAATAATAATAATAATGATAACAACAACGAATGAGAACTGTTAGTTTGTGAACACAATGTGAAGCAAATAATAATAATAATAATAATAATAATAATATAATAATAATAATAATAATAACGAATGAGAACTGTTTGTTTGTGAACACAATGTGAAGCAAATAGTAATAATAATAATAATAATAATAATAATAATAATAATAATAATAATAATAATAAAACTTGAGAACTGTTAATTAGTAAACACCATTTGAAGTATATAATAATATTATCATTAATAATAAAGCCTGATAATTGTTACCCCGTAAACACAATTTGATGCATATAATAATGATAATAATAACAATAACGACTTTCAAATTATCAACAAAGAGAAGACATAAATTAACAATAATAATGTTCACCTTATTAATACTAATGATAGTCATGTAAACTCATGAATTGTTAAAATGGAGAAGAATAATAGCGAATAACAGCAATAGCAACACTGACAATAAAGTCAAGAGCATAACTTGGTTTCAAATGTAAGATAAAAAAAAATGCTCTCTCTCTCTCTCTCTCTCTCTCTCTCTCTCTCTCTCTCTCTCTCAATGGTTTTGGCAAGTGTTTGTTCGGCGATTTATCATCGTAAGTTCTCTACTGGGATGTGCTTATCCTTTTAAAACGGCTGCCTGGGTAAATAGCTCTTCAAGGTTTTTCATAATGCTATTATCATCAAATACTCTCTCTCTCTCTCTCTCTCTCTCTCTCTCTCTCTCTCTCTCTCTCTCTCTCTCTCTCTCTCAAATAATGCAAAAGTGAATTCGATTTACGCTTTAAATGAGAGCTATGGAAGCACAAAATTCGTACACAAGATACAAGCAATAGCCTTCATAACAATTTCTATATATTAAATAGAAATACGTTTTTAGACTTCAATTTGTGTGTAACCACTACGATCTAAAGACCCTTCCCCTCAGACTTGACGTCGTCCAGCCCGGGGCCAGCCTCTCTCTCACTAACAAGCCCTTGTATAGGGAGGCAGAATGAAAGTATCTCAATTTGAATTTCTGGACGGTACATAACGTCCATACCATCAAGTACTAATTCTCGACCCTCTCTTAAAATACTCTACTTTTGACTTCACGAGGCAAAGACTTGCTGTGCATCAGACAACCCAGACGTTTAGATGATAATCCTGCTGCTTGCTCAGAGTAGGCTAAAAATAGCCCTTTTCTCGGAGACGCCTCGCGAGACATATCAACCTGAACCTCTGAGAAAAACTTTTCTTTAATATATCTAAAAGAAAAAAAAAAAGGTCATTTCTACGTATTGCGTGTGCACACGTGTTAATCCTCTTCCTTTACTTATGCATTAATCTATCATAATAGTTAAATATAGTTTTTGTTAATCTGATTACTTGAGAAGCATGAAAAACAAATAAATGTAAACATGCAAATCTATATTACCTAACCTTTTGCACAACTTGTGACTCCATTTATTAATGCTGAATCACTGAAGTGTACAACTCCCGTTTATTAAGAGATTACAAACAAGATTTTCTTCTGTGCATATTTTCTACGAGGGAACTGCACGCCGTATATGAAAATCTAAGGTTCCTTAGTTAAATCATTATTCCAAATAAAAATGTACGAGTGACAACATAAACAAGTGAGATAAAATTGACGAATACAAAATATTTTCAAGACGGTGACTATCAACGTCGACTTCCTCTTCAAAGATAAAGAAAAACTATCGATAGAAATCTACGAAGGCCAAATCTACACGAGACAAGTGATAATTTTCATCCATTGAGCCCTAGTTTGAGATTGCCTAACGTATCACAAAACCCACCAACCTTTGGTGGTGCTGAACAACATATTAGTTCACGCTGATCCAAGTTTCCTTAAAAGGATATTATTGTACCCACCAACTCGTTCCTATAAATCACCGTGAAAAGTTGCCCTGAACTCGCTGATAAACTGTAAATTCTCGACTTGTAAGAATAAATCCAGAAATTACTTTAAAAAAGGTAAACGAGGGCACTTAACTTATTTTTTTTTTATCAATAACTGCAATTGTTAGTTGGTGCCCTTCAATAACATCATCGAAAAGTCTTTGGTCAAACCTACAGATAAGTGAAATATCTTGAAATGCATAACGAGGTTCCAATGCAATCTTTCATAAATATGAAAGCATGAATTATTATTAGGTCTCTGCATGGATCTGAAATGCATATGAGAAACTCACATGTAAAATTAATTTAGCTGAAAAAGACTGGTTTTAAAATGAAGAGCTTATGTATGGATTTATTCGTTTCTAAATCACTCAATTATAGATGCACTGCACAGAGTCCCACCGTTGACTGTCAATCGCTCTCGGGATCAAAGGTTATCCAGTGTGAAGGGTAAACAGAAAACCACGAGGGAGTTTTCGCAAAGGGGAATCACCGGTGAATCGGGAGCTACAGACTTTTCAACTCGCATGTGGCAATGACTGCTGCCTTGTTTTCTCCGTTACACTCCCCTAAAAACAAAACGCCTTATAGCTAGAACAGACGCTACCTGTTACCCTGATTATATGCCAGTTGCCGTAGACAAAGTTTTCTTTCACTAAAGAGGCAGAAGGATATGGACAGCAACAGGCAGTAATCACCGAAACGTCTCATATAATCAAAAGGTAAATACATCCACCAAGTGACACGCAAAATGCCTTCACGCAAGAGAGAAATATCGTCTAAGCGAACACACACGACACGTCTAAACATATGTGTATCACTTCATATGAACGTCAAGATAAATAAGGTGAACACTAAATAAAAACTTACACCAACAAAATTGTTCTAGTCCTTCAATACAAATACCAAAATTGAAAGTTATCTAATTATATTTTTCATTATAAAATTTTATGACAATTACATTAGTAATTTTGCATTTTCACACCTACATACGTGTATACATACATATATATATATATATATATATATATATATATATATATATATATATATATATAAAGAATCTGTCTGGTTTTCGACTCAGTATGATGTGTCATTTGTGCAAATGAGAGAGCATATATATACACACATACACACATACACACATACATACATACATACATACATACACACACACACACACACACCACCACACACATATATATATATATATATATATATAATATATATATATATATACATACATAAATGGCAAAAACTTATGGAGACCAAAACCAGACAGATTCCGAGATAACACTTCCAAATTTTTCAATTCGAAATAATATATGGCGGACTGTGACAAAGAAAAACAAGAAGACGAGGAAGAAGAAAAACTTCTAGATAAGGCAGCAAGGAGAAAGAGGCTCAATCCACGAAAACAAAGATTAAGTTTCTAGACACGTCATTAGCCCAAGGAAGCCGTCAGGACTCTTTAAGGATGGTTCTTTGTTTCGTACGAACTCGCAACACCTCTAAATATAATATATACTACGCAGTTCTTCAGAAACGTTTTTTGAGTATTAATATGTAAATAATAAGTAGTCACATAGTACACACAAACACACACACACACAAAATATTATACCAAATTACAAACTGAAAGACTGAAGGTTATTTCGATCAAATGAGTAAATTTGTAACCCGTTTAGTATGCTGTAATGGTATGGATGTGCTATTAGTACTAATTAGTCACTTTTAAAGGTGTTGAATCGTAAGTCTGAGAATACTTTTCAACAAAATTTACAAACAAGACACCAATAATAATAACTAAAAGAAAACAGCACAATGAAATAAGACTGAAAAATGGCCCTTTCACAAATAAGAAAAAATATGTTTGCTTTTCTTTTCCAGTTACTGTAAATACCTTTAGAGATATAGATCATTACCATTGTACATTCAACTTGCATGCACGAAATTAATGCTCTTGTAAGTAGTAACTTTCGTGACTTAAAACCAAAATGAGGTAGAGACATTTAACGCGATCGCAACAGGGATGGAAGGTCAAAAGGTGACTTAACACTTGCTTGTGGTTACTCTCGAGTTCAAAGGTGCAAACTGAAGTTCCTCTACTTAAACCACATCTTCCTGAGAGATGTTAATTCAAGGCCTTGTACATACGATTATTAAATATTTTCAATTATACATTGAGGAATGGATGATAATGATTTACTTTTTTAATAAACGGACCAAACAAATAAAATAATAAGACATCTGTGAACGGAAAACAGGTAAACAAATAGCCATACATTGCTCAAGAATGAGTAAGTGATACATTACATAACCGTATCATAATTTAGTTGAGAAACAAAATAATTCATCGACCGTATAGCTGCCTTTCAAGACACCAAAAGATATTATTATTATTATTATTATTATTATTATTATTATTATTATTCTATTATAGTTAATCAGGTAAATGAATCCTATGTCCTATCTCACTTGGACTTGGCCCGAAGGAACTGTTCTTAGTTGAGAAAATTTAAAAAGAAAAGAGAGAGCAAAGCAGCCTGGAGGCTGCTACAGAGATCTTTGGCTTTTGCAAAGGTTAGTCGAGAAGGATAACAGTAAAATTTTATATTGAAGGATATCCCCAAAAATGAGATCATTTAAGGTATTGAAAAAAATTATAAATAATTTCCAAAAAAGTCAATGTAATAGCATTATTTTAATTATTCGCCTACAAAAGAAAATCACTAAAATCTGTAAAAGATTATTTCAAATAAATGTTAAAATTATCTACAGTTCTAAGTGGAGAGAGCAAAGAAATCCTTTCGAACATCAGTACTATGAAAGTTGGGGAAGAAAGCGGCCACCATCAATAAATTCAAGTAATCGACTAAGACACTGAAAATCTATAATTCGTTTATTTGTAAGGAAAACCGGATTTGCAATGCCAAGGTCAAAAATATCCAAATTAATGAAACACTATTATATTTATGCATGATGCCCGCGGAACACGTGCAGATGCATGTATGCTTGACTGTACACAGCTATGTATTTGGTCGAGGTAATTATTCAGCCTGACAAAAAACTGCAAAGGACAAATCACTTAAAATAAGTTGGAAAGACTTCTTGCCCAGATGAAAAATACGCACGACAAAATAACTAAAAAGGTCTACAATCCCCCCCCCCCCCCCACCCCCCCCCCCCCCCACCAAAAAAAAAGTTCTCCAAGGTAGGCTATCGAAGAGGCGCCAATTCCATGAGCAATGATCCTGAACTCATGCATTGTAAATAGGGCGGCAGCGACCATTTTGTAACCTTCCTGAAATAGCTCGTGACGCAAGCAGGAGACCAGCCGTCATCTTAAAGGTAGAGGGCGCTTGCGCAAGACCCAATTTAGTACAGAAGTGATTATCGCAATCAGGGTACTTGAAGAACACTTTAAACAATTGCCAACCTTCTGTGAGCCCAAGATAAATATATCCATAGAATCTCTCTCTCTCTCTCTCTCTCTCTCTCTCTCTCTCTCTCTCTCTCTCTCTCTCTCTCTCTCAATTTTTTGCTCGTGACTTAGATTTATGGTTATCTCTAGCTATCACACGTTTAACTATTAAATCAGTCTACAAGATTTGAAGCAAACTCGCACACTCACAACAGGAAGTCAGTGAAGCTCTTTATAGTCATAAATGCTTAAAGAAACCTCATAATGAAATGGTTAAAATTGCAGCAATCATAATAAAGAAAAAAAAGACAATGGTTGACGTGCAAATAGAATGAAGACATCGAAAAATCTTACAGAGGAGTTTCGGTATAATTCTTGTATGTATGTATGTATATATATATATATATATATATATATATATGTATATATATGTGTATATATGTGTGTGTGTGTATGTATGTATGTATAATTGAATCACGAAAATTTGGAACGTAATAAATGCATAAATAAAGGTATAAGCCACGAAGGAAAGTGAAACACTCGAGTAGCTGCAAGATCTTTCGACTCAGCGTCCTTTACTTAGTCTGTCTGCTAAGTAAAAGAAGTTGAATCGAAAGATCTTGCGACAACGCCAGTGTTTCACTTTCCTTCGTGGCTTATACCTTTATATATATATAATATATATAGTATATATATATATATATATATATATATATATATATATATAGATATATATATATATATATATATATATATATATATATATACATATATATATCTATATATATATATATATATATCTATATATATATAATATATATATATCATATATCTATATATATATCATATATATCTATATATCTATATATATATATATATATATATATATATATATATATATATATATATATATATATACTGCATATAATAAAACGAAGGCGTTGGTTGGTATATTTTTTGAACTATGTGAACAAATGTAAAATTATTCAACTTCAAAATCAGTGGGATAGTGGAATGAAGGTCATAACTGACTGTTCAAAATGAACTCTGCCTCACAGGTCCATAAGCTAGGATTTTAAGTTGTCAAAATGTTCGCATCACATAAGCCCATGGGATTCCTTCCCTTTAATTAGGACTTACAAATCCTATACGTACTCTGGATTCTTCTGCTTCTCTCTGACGCCTATTCCCATCATATCCCTATTCATTAACATTTTCTTATCTATTTTTACTTATTGAACATTGTACTGTGTCCGGAAACTTGTTCATCAAGTGCTTACCCATTTTGAGTAACAATAATCATAAATATAATTGACGAAGGCCCTTTCTTCCCTCCCAAACTCTCCCACGACTCCGACACCATTTTTCCATGGTGGCTGGGCGCCCTCCCAACTCACACACGGGGAAGAAGAAGCACTTGTGGGGCGTCTGTATGCCAACATAAGGTCCCTTGTATTCCTCCTCGTAAACATTCCCCGGCTCTCACACATTTACTCGGGTTCTTCGTGCATTCGTGGTGATAATTTATAGATTAAAATTGCATTATGAATTTCTCCCCTTTCTCTTTCTCACTGGGAATATTTATCACTTTTGAGAATCCCCCCGCGCCCCTCTCTCTCTCTCTCTCTCTCTCTCTCTCTCTCTCTCTCTCTCTCTCTCTCTCTCTTACCTTCACACCATTAACATAATTCCGCAACTACTGCACGCGCAAGTTACCCTATCGCCCCTTCCTCCGATCCACATTCGTCAATGTTTTTCACAGAGTTTTTCCTCTAACAAATTTCATTTCAAACTGCTACGTTATCTTCCCTATCTGATCTCTACTTCCCGTTTCCTGCCATTCTTTTTCTCCATTGGCTCCCTATGCCCGTGTAGTACTGGCCCTTCCAAGACAGCAGAACCGAGTGGAATCAAATTCACTCCATTTTCCTCTTTCACTTTCATCACTCTCTACGACCTGAGCTACGTGCCATGAAGCAAGGAGGAACAAGAAGGAAAAACCAGGAGGAGGAGGAATCGAGTGGGAGGAGGAGGAGGAGGAGGAGGAATCGAGTGGGAGGAGGAGGAAGAGGTGGAGGATGAGGTAGGGGGCAAGAGGGGGAGGGGTTAGAAGAGGAGGGGAGAAGAACAGGTGTTCGGAACGAGGCCAAAAAAGCCGGGTGGGGTGTGAGAACGAGAGTAAGCTTCTATATTGATAACCGGGTCCTATACCCATCGCCAGTATCTGAAAACGGGCATGAGGAATTCTCTACTACTTTTCATACCCCTAAGGTAAAGATTTTTTTCGCCCTGTCATGCCGCCGTAACCTAAGTAGTTTTATTTTTCCCTCAGTCACGGAGCGATTTAAGTTATATACGCGTACTAGGACAGCAAAATTTAGCGGACATCTCTTCTTCATCGGGAAAAATATTGTATGATGAACGATATAACTTTATTGTGATTGTACAAAAGCTAGGCACTATATATATCTATATATATATATATATATATATATATATATATATATATATATATATATATATATGTGTGTGGGTGTGTGTGTGTGTGTGTTGTGTGTGTGTGTGTGTGGTGTGTGTGTGTGCTGTGTGTGTGCGCGCGCGCTCGTGTGCGTGTGTGTGTAGATTTATCTTATCGAAAAGGTGGAATGACCGACTTTATTACGTCTGTGAACTAGTAAATAGAACATTATGTATAAACTAAATAGCTATTTTCATCATTATTATCTAAAGCAAGGTAATTATTAAAGCAATCCGCCTATTGCCAATTAAAGACAAAATATTAAACAATTTCAACATTATTTACAGGTAACACACAAGAATTATAAGAGAATATTCTCTCTCTCTCTCTCTCTCTCTCTCTCTCTCTCTCTCTCTCTCTCTCTCTCCTCTCTCTCCGATATGTAGACCTTATTCACCAGTTTTCCTTAACTTGCCTTCTTCCTTAAAAAAGCGACACGCCCGAACGGCTCACACATTCTTGGAGCTCTATCAAACCTCCTGCTTTTGAGGACATTACTTCAGCAACCACATTTGTGCAATATTCGTCATAATCAAGTCCAACGCGTCGTCCATAAAAACAAACATTCCAATGAAACTGACTGAAACAGGAGCACGTTCACACACAGACACACACACAGACACACACACACACACACACACAGAGAGAGAGAGAGAGAGAGAGAGAGAGAGAGAGAGAGAGAGAGAGAGTATTCGAATCAATGAGTAACTTATTTGCGAGGTGGCCAAAACATTTCTCACTCATGCATGTTATCACTGATTTACTGCCACGACAATCGGGCGTTACATCATTGGGAATCGCCTGCTTTCAGAGCTGCAAGAACACTTAAAAGCTTCTAGTGAAACTTGGTTCGGATTACCCTGTGTGTGTATGAGAGAGAGAGAGAGAGAGAGAGAGAGAGAGAGAGAGAGAGAGAGAGAGAGAGAGAGATCTAAAATTATCTATTATCCAACGACAAGAGAGAGAACGCTGATAGATTGAAGAACCTGGGCTCAATTATCCAGAGAGAGAGAGAGAGAGAGAGAGAGAGAGAGAGAGAGAGAGAGAGAGAGAGAGAGAGAGAGAGAGAGAGCTAAACTTAGCTATTACCCAACGACAAGAAAGAGACCGTAAGAAAGATTGAAGATCCTACCCTCAATTATCCATCCATCTATCCATCCATCCATCGAGAGAGAGAGAGAGAGAGAGAGAGAGAGAGAGAGAGAGAGAGAGAGAGAGAGAGAGAGACTAATTTTAAATTCACACTCTCCTCCTCTTTCATAGAAATAACCAATAAAATTAAAATCAAATGCAATCTTGCCTTAAAATAACTATGATGAAATGCAACTACACCTACGGGAATCCCAGAAAATATCCAATTTCCAAAATAGAAAATGAGGTCATACGAAGTAGGCAGAAGGTACTTCATGAATTCAGAATCACCAACGACGAACATGATGTTATTAGAGCATTGGCGTGACGCAAATATTTAACTAGATGATGTTCTCTCTCTCTCTCTCTCTCTCTCTCTCTCTCTCTCTCTCTCTCTCTATATATATATATATATATATATATATATATATATATATATATATATTATATATATATATATATATATGTGTGTGTGTGTGTGTGTGTATGTAGAGAGAGAGAGAGAGAGAAAGAGAGAAAGATAGACTGCATAATACCTACTGGTAGCGTTAAATATGAAATTCCACCGATATAACTAACTACAATGAATTATTTAACACATACAAAAAGCAATGTATATCTGGAGGAGTTCAAGAACTGGAAAACGATTCAACAAAGAAAAATGAATCAAATGCGATAAAACGCCTGATATGTCGCATTTCCATTTAATACAAAAATCAATTACAATAACAAATGTGACTAAGCCCTAAGCAATGAAATTCCAGCAGATACCCGAATAATAGTTTCCAACTGAAGTATTCTGAACAAATTCAATTCCAAAAGAGTTGGCTATTTCTTGACGACGGCCATTGCTGCGTCTCTTTCCAATAATGCAAACGCAACATTCCGTTTTCCAAACAAGCAGACTAAGTCATTCGTGTAGATCTCGATCGAATGAATAAGGATTAATCATTCATCCTGAGATGGACTGGTGACCTGTTCAAAATTTCGTGTTCATTTACCAGAGTCGGAAGACTAAAGTAACAGGAATTGAAATGGCTTGTGCAGTGAATTGCGAATGGCATAAAATAACTGTTGACAGCACTCCAAACAACCAATCACTCAAATCCATTCTTTCGTTAAACGAAGCAAAACGCAACCAGTATGTAAAACTATCTTCGGATCAGGAAAAAACGGAAGTTCCAATAACATTAAAAGTCAGTTCAAGCAAACAAAATCCACAGAATTAAAAGAGGTTCGCTGTACAACCACGTCATGACAACAATGAAGTGGTCACAAGTTATGAGCTTTTACAGCAAATTCATAATAAATAATATTAATAAAAACATTGTCCTTAGAGTTAATATATGCCATAATAAATACACTTTATTATGAATAAACAGCTTTCATTCTGATTAATCAGCAAATTGAACAGTGTACAAGTATCATTAATAAACTTTTATACATACACACGCAAATATATATATATATATATATATATATATATATATATATATATATATATATATATATTCATTACTACAACACTGCACATTCCTACATTTTCATATATAAAGCCATAAAAGCACTTTAATGTCGAATATACTGTACGCTAGGAGTAACTTACAACCGAAGGCAATTAACTGTGCCAGATAAGTCTGCCTGGCTGACCTGCCAGGATTCGAACTATGCCTGTGGGCTGGTACTGATGAGAAAATGACATACTACATATCAAGCTATAGCTAAATGCATGTCATCCTATATAAAGCTCTGGAGAAACAGGAAGGCAGCATTCTTTTGGTATCAAATATTTATGTAAGTGTGTGTGTTTGCATGTATATATCCTCTCTCTCTCTCTCTCTCTCTCTCTCTCTCGTCTCTCTCTCTCTCTCTCTCTCTCTCTTCTCTCTCTCTCTCATCTCTATATATATATATATATATATATATATATATATATATATATCTTCTTCTTCTTTGCCTTCAGCTTTTCCCATTTCTATGTGGGGTTGCAGTTTATAGTCAGCCTTCTCCATCTTCCTCTGTCCTGTACATCTTTTGTTCTCTTAGACCCTTTTCCTTCATATCATTCAATAATTTATTTTTCCACCTGAACTTTGGCCTTCCCCACCCTGGTCTGCCCTCCTCCTCCATGTTCTTAACCCTTTTACATACGTGTTCATCTTCTCTCCTCATGACATGACCAAACCATTTATATATATACATACACACACACACACACACACACACACACACATATATATATATATATATATATATATATATATATATATATATATATATATACATGTGTGTGTGTATACATGTACTATATATATATATATATATATTATATATATATATATATATATATATATATATATTATATGTTTGTATGTATATACATTTTATATATATGTGAGGGTTGTTTCATAACAAAAGTTCCCTTTCACTTGCTTTACTGCTCCTCATTTGACGAGGATATAACCGGTTTTAACCGCTGTTCAGGATCTCGTCAATAACCGCCTTTTAATTATTTTTAGCCTAAACAACGTCAACTCCCTTCATCAATCAAGTAATGATGAAATCCCAAGGACTCCTTCTCCAGACAGAGGAGGTGAAATTTGTTTGTTTAAAAATAATGTCTAGAGGAGGAATGAAGGGACGACAATGACAGAAAACAAAATAACAAAACAACTACAGCGTTCATCATCATTTGTTAAAAGAGTCGAAATGAACGTTATTGACTATGCACCATTAAGTTACAAATAACCTCCGCTAGCAGCATGGCAGTCTTCCCTACATTTACATCACCATTTACACTGCATTATTAATATTATTATAATATTATCATTAATAGTCATCCATTCTGTTGAATCAAACAAAAAGGCCAACTGGTAGACTAGCAAACTTTACACAAAAAAATGTTCATATTTGAAAAAGGAAAGGGAAGGTAAGAGTAAAACAGCAGATATTATCAAGTAAGTAAATAAGTAAATGACAACTAATATATAAATGGCTAAGAGGGTTCAGGAATAAACATAGTTTACATACAGTCCAATCACAGTCTCACCACCCACCAGAAAAAAGGATGCCGATTTTTTTTAACATTCTTCTTCTCTTTACACTACCGATATCCATAGTGAGAACCCTTTTTAAAATGGCGTCTGTTTCATTATTCCCTGTCTCTGCGGAATTCTTGTCAACCTGACACCAATATTCAACGCCTCAAAAATTGGCACCACCGACGAAGAAGAGAATATTTTTTCTGTAAACAGATGGATCATTTGTTGGAGTCCCTTTCTTTCTGACTTCACTTGTTCCTACTCGATCTTCCCACTCTACGAGGATTCTTACTCGCATTTTGTCCAAAGCTTTACCGGTTGTCGTCTTCCAAGAAGCACAACAGCTATTGTCTTCATGCTATATTCGTTTTTGTCCTGAAATTTTGCTTTTTTAGTTTATGTTATCTTACATACTTCTATCTTTTTTGTAGCAATCTTCTACTAATTTTCAGTAGTTAGTCGATTATGTCACTTTATTAACTATTTCTCTTCCTTTCTTCTTCTTCTTCTTTTTCTCCATCTGATAATAATAATTATTATTATAATCTAACGATGACTTTATTCAAAATCAGGCATCTTGTAA
Organism: Macrobrachium nipponense; assembly: GCF_015104395.2. NCBI lineage: Eukaryota > Metazoa > Arthropoda > Malacostraca > Decapoda > Palaemonidae > Macrobrachium > Macrobrachium nipponense. Next base: position 113,525,784 of record NC_061108.1, read on the forward strand.
AATTTGATCTGAAGTATCTTTAGCTCTATGGGTACATCTTGACCACTGAATTATGCCAATAATTATGGCGAGGGAGAAGTCGATTAAAAAGGGGTCGGGGATGAGTCAAGGACAAAACCTGAAGAGAAATACGAGATAATAATTGGGCAGACCAATTTGATCCTTAAACGTAACCTCTTAAGTCATTTTGATTACCAAACCTGGAGTCATGGCGTTTCCAAAGGAGTCGATATACATTCAAACACCAACCTTTTATATTTAAAATAATACATTAATTTTCATGGTGGTTGCGGAGGTCTCTTCAACTGGTGCCCAAATTCCCGAGGTCAAAGAGACTATTCTATGTCATCCACGGAAACTTAAGAACCGGTATCAATAAATTTTATGACACCTAGCGAGGAAGTATGGAAGGTTATTTACAGAGGACGACCTAGCAGGGTAATAGTCTTCTAACTGAAAAGAATAAAACATTAGGCAACCAATGAAATAGTTGCTAGATTAGTTGCCCCTGGTTTTAAGGCATGATTTTATGACAGGAGAGGACTAGAGGGAACGACGACACGGAAATATCCAATTAATGATACTCATTTACGGAAGTTACTTAATTTTATAAAATAATGGTCACCCGCCTGAGAAAGCCTTTGATATAAAGTGTTTTGGAAACATCGCAAACCTGGTAAAAATAAGACTACGGTACCAAGGGTCCAGGATGCCATTTTAAATGTACCAAAACTGTATCAAAGCTCATGGGGGAGAATGAATGGGCTTCTAAGGAAAGCAGGTAGGGGAAGAATCCCCTGACAAGATTCAGAAACAAGCAATATCGTTGTAAGTTTCCATCGTGATCAAATTTGCCGAGATTGAAATAACAAAATGAAATGCAGGCGGCACGTGGCGCCAATGCAAATCCACCGCCCTCGTATGAAATTCCACGGTTATGTTTAAAAGGGGAGAGAGAGAGAGAGAGAGAGAGAGAGAGAGAGAGAGAGAGAGAGAGAGAGAGAGAGGAAAATAAAATAAAAGCCACGACCCATCGCCATGTTTCTGTTGGCAGTGTGAATGCCAACCCGGTTTCCTAGAATTAATCGCTTTAGTGCAGTCAACACATCATCTAGGTTGGGAAAACGTTACCTTTCAGAAGAGAAGCGATCGCCGATTGGTTACCTTCCAGGCGTTCGCCCAATCACAGACGAGGCAGATGGGGGAAATATTTGAATTTTGCGGCGTGAAGAAGCGTGGGTAACTTTTATTGGTTGTATAGCCCTGGCCAATGAGACCGAGAGGTTAAGATGACGTCATCTAAGCGCATCCTCTCAGATAAGGAAATGAAAGAGAGCGAGTATTCGGGTACCTCGGATTTCTCAAGAGTCTCCCTCCTTCGGTCCCCTCTTTGAATTCGTCGACATGATATCGAATGTCGCCGAAGCTCGTCGACTTGGGAATCTATTGGTTTTGGTATCGGGGATGCAGACAGCAAAACGAAGGAAAGACATCCCCAGCAAGATTTTCCTGCCTGCAACAACCCAGGCACCTTCTTTGATGCAGACCGACAAGTCGGCGCTGCATGTTTAGAGTACAAACACGGCCTTGCTCGTAAACTTGCACTATTATAGCAATAAAAATCATAATAATAATAATCCGCGTGAAGTATGCAGAAGAAATAGGGTTGACAAAAGTCTAGATAATTAGGCCAAAGTTCTCTTAATCTAGATGTGCCAAGTTCTTCACCTAGATGTTTCTGCTTACTTTACTGCCTTTAAAACTGTAGATACCATAAATATAACAATGAGAAACAAACATATGCCACGAAACTCTTTTACCCTTAGAAGGCGTGGAGGTGTGAAAACGTATGTGTTCTATGTTCTCTCCAAGGTTAACTCATTTTTCTAAACAATTGCAATTGCCATGCAGATCCAAGACAACAAATTCGCTTTTATTGTGCGTTTCTGAAGCACAACAAATACCTAAATGTTGCCGCAGCTCTCCTGAAATGTACAGCCCACTATGATGTCTGCTCATAAAAAAGTTCTCAGCAAATCCCTCTCTTCTCCTCGGCTTCTTATTCCACTTTCTTTCTCTACTCCTTCACACTCGCTTTCTTCCTCTTCTATGACATAATCTCTATATTCTCTTCACATGCGCCTTCTTCCTTACTCACTAAATTCTTCTTGAACCAAGTATGAAGACAAGCGTAAATCGATTTTTGAGATATAAAGGTATCAGTTTAATAAGCAACCACAAAAAAAACAAAAAAAAAAAAACATATAAATATATATATATATATATATAATATATATATAATATATAATATATATATATATATATATATATATATTATATATACACGTATATATATAAACAAAACAGTAAAGTTCTAACGAGCCTCAAACGATCTCACACGCCTAAATAAAAAATAAGTAAATAGAAAAAATTTTAAAAATCCTGTCGCCTTCTGACATTTTTATACAATTACCCAACGCCCCCCTGATACAACCACCCACGCAAAACATCAGAAGGAAGTGTTTAAAATATGTGACAAATATACAAAAAACAACAGCAAGGCTGCAATCTAAGATTTCGAATAAAAGTGGTAAAATTCATCAGAATTACCTAAAGAGAAAAGGCGATGTTCGGAGGGATGACATGGTAACGATGAACAACAATAGGAATGTATAAAATGTACGATGAATGAATAGACAAGAAAGAATATACCAGTAAAAAACTGAGACATGTTAAAACACTTATTCAAACGAGTTTATTATTTAATTCCAAACTAAAAATGGAAAAATAACTATTGATAATGAGGTGACCAATATACGGCCAAAAGAGACAAACAAATACTTAAGAGAGAGACCACAAATAAGGCACATAATATTTAAAAGAAAAGTAATTCTGCCGAATTTAGCAAGCTATCGTTAAAGAATTTACAATGTTACACACGCCAGAGAGAGAGAGAGAGAGAGAGAGAGAGAGAGAGAGAGAGAGAGAGAGAGAGGTGTTGTATGGCTGTGCCAGCCATATTTGGTCTCTCTCTTGAACTGTGTGACGTCTGGGGTGGGACAGACACTAGTGAAAGAAAATGAGGGCCATTTGGAGGGAGGAGCAGATTATCACACAATATGCATTATGCGGCCCACGACTCCCACAAGCAAACACAAACAGATGTGTCATGTGCCTTTAAGACATTCATATATACATGTATACATATATACACACACACACATGTATATAATATATATAATACATAAACATATATACAACATTTATTTATAGTGAGAGTGTGTGGATACACGAGACATTTTAACTTACACAAACAACTAAGAAATTATAAAAAAAATGACAAATTATCAAAAACAAAAGTCGCAAGCTCTCAAAAAAACCATGAAAAACATCGTGGTCGGGAGCCTTTTGAAACATCCACAAACCATATCTCATAACGACGGTCATTTACAAAGATATTTTTGCAGATGATATAAAATCTACGTTTACCCACTTATTTTTTTTCATCACTCTTGTTTCATATGAATGTTCGCAGAGAAATGATTATTTCAGTTTACATGGTGAAGATATTAATTCCACAAACACGCTGCCAATGTAAAATGTATTATGTAAATTAAGAAGAAGACGGAAGAAAAAGAATTTGTTTCTGAAGAAATCCACTCAAGAAATTACAAATCATTTCGATGATGTTTCCATTTTGTTGTTGACATGTGATGCAAGGAAGGAGATGGGTGATTACAGGAGAGAGGATAGAGAACCACCGTCATGCCATTACAGGAAAGTGAAAAAATCAGTCACTTCATGTTGAAACTTACAAGAACTCTAACGATACGCTCAAAGTAAGGCAATTTCCAGTTGACAACAAATGTACAAAGTTAATATTACGGTAAGAACTTGTTTTCTCATATAGTCAAACCGCGGGGAAAAAATAAAACTTTTGAAATTATGTTGTAAAAGATGGAAACTTTCGTTACTTAGGCAAATGAGGATTTCCTTACGCTATTGGTCATATACATGGCTGTGTTATGCAAATTTCACTACAGAGAGAGAGAGAGAGAGAGAGAGAGAGAGAGAGAGAGAGAGAGAGAGAGAGAGAGATGAAGCCAAGCACGGTAAAGACAAGATCAACGAAGGAAAGAGAATTATGAAGTTCTGCAAGGCCAGTTGACTTCTTGTCCTTTACTCAACAGTCTGCTAAATAAAGGCCATGAAGTCGAAAGGCCTTGCAGAACCCCATCGTTTCTCTTCCCTTCGTGGATTTTGTCTTTATTTATATATTCATCAAGTTCCCCATTTTCGTGATTCAGTTATACACCGTGTAGCATATGTGATCAGTTTATATTATATAACTATACCTAATAAATGCAGACAGAAAAAAACAACTGACATCTACTGAATTGTAATGCCTTTCATAATAAAAACAGAACCTATCTTTGAAGGGAAGTGAAAAGACCAATACAAAAGAGGTAAACAAAATATTCCACACAATTTACAGGCGGATCCTAAAGAGGAATCATTTAATTACGCAAACGTGATGACTCTGAGGAAATAAGCAATCAATCGTAATGAAGTATATTAAAAGTGGGAGGAAAAACAGGATGTGTAATAACGACAAATGAATGACAAGAAGCATAACTAATTACATCGAGAGCTAAAAAAATTTATAATTCAGAATTACGTGCTACCAGTTCTTATTACCTAAACACAATGAAAGAGTATCGTGCGTTCACTAGAAACCAAAGAATTGTCATTCCTTACATTATTAAGGCTCATTGCACAGACAATATCTTTAATGATGTACGGAAAGAAATTCATGGCTAAAACAGCAAATTTACTCTAAAATGGCAAAAAAATTTTTTTTTTGAAAGACTGAACAAGCCCAAAAACAGAAAACGCAGATAAAGGTATTAAATACGAAAACTCTACGGATTCTGTACTCCACTTTCATTTTCACTCGATATCTTTTACTAAATAACTTGGAAGGATAAACTCAATGCTTAGAACTTTGGTGATGGTATTAAAGTAATATAAACTAAAATTCCTAAAATGCATTAGAACACCAAAATTTACTGACTTTATTATACACTAGGTAAATTATGAGAAGATATATACACGCATGCACAGTTTGTTTGTTTGTTTGTTTGTTTGAATGGTGTTTTTACGTTGCATGGAACCAGTGGATATTCAGCAACTGGACCAACGGATTTACCACCAATAAATTAATGACAAACTCACTCTCTCTCTCTCTCTCGATATATATATATATACTATCATCACTATATATATATATATATACATATAATGTGTATGTGTGTTCCTGATACTTATTTACCCATGATTTCGTACTTTCAAAAAGAGTAAGACACAAACAGCCCCTAATACCAAATTCTCCTTAGCCTGGGAGTAAATTACGACCTAAGAAAACTAACTGTGCTGAGTGCACTTAGCATGGTCAAATATCGAACTTATTTCTCTTTTAGGATGATACAGATATAACGTTAACATACATTCGGATATCAAGAGAGGTATAAGTTCATTTCGACTATCAATTTATGTACGGAACTGAGCTTAGAATAGCAATTAACCTAGCTCCACAATGACAGAATATTGCTGTTAGTAAAGCTACTATTCATAATAGTTTTGTCAATGTGTATGTATAATTATACACACACACACACACACACATATATATTATATATATATATATATATATATATATATTAAATATATTTTGTGTGTATATATATATAATATATATAAACACATTCACGTAGCACCTCACTAGCAAAACTCCCACCCCAACCACCCTCAACTAACAACGGGAATCAATGATCTAAATTGAATAATTACAGGTGAAAGCATCCAACGAGTGTGGCTTGTCCGACGGCCATAAGGATCTCAAAATACACCATAAAAATCTGATGTGTGGTCTACAGGTGAAACTCGAACCGAAGGCTTTGCAAGAGAGCAACAGAAAAGTAAGAGCGGACTGTAAAAATGGGATTCGACTTTTCAAGAGAAAGGAATAAAATGAGGAAAAGAATATAAAATGGGAAACTGATCTTTGGATGAGGCAGGAATAAAGGAAGACAAAAGAAGAGGAAGAGGAGATTAGAAAAACAAGTAAAAAAGGCGCCAAAGTTTCTTCGGCGCAATCGTTTTCTATACAGCGTATGAGCAGCAGCCCATGAAAATTTCGGCTACGGCCCGATGGTGGCCTATCATACGCACGGCTAACTCTAATCTTAAAATAACAACTACTAAGGCTAAAGGGCTGCAATTTGGTATGCTTGATGATTGAAATGTGGATGATCAATTTATCAATTAGCAGCCCTCAAGCCTCTGTAGTTTTTAAGATCTGAGGGCGGACAGAAAAGTTGTCTTTTACAGAAAACTGAAAGGGGAATGACTTTAGAAGACAGCAGTGAGGAACAGAACACCAGACAGAGAGGAATGCCTCGGAAGACCAAGAAATATGACGAAGAGAAATACGACTAGCTTGCTATAACACAGGTAGAAAAGGAAAAGAATGATGGCGAAAAGATGAATTTCGGAAGTTTTAAGAGAGAGAGAGAGAGAGAGAGAGAGAGAGAGAGAGAGAGAGGACTGACTTATCTACGGGGCGTTCGCTTTGGCTCCCTCCAGACCGCGATTAGATAAGAGGTTCATATTTGGCAAAGACGGACTGGATTACACGTCAAGGTTGTTCGGTGGAAACCCACCTCTCTTTTCCGGCCGGAATATTCGAGACCTATAAGTAGCACACGGACGCCCTTCTCCTCAGGTAATTCCTAGGTTTAATTCTCTCTCTCTCTCTCTCTCTCTCTCTCTCTCTCTCTCTCTCTCTCAACACACACCACATAGTATATATACACACACACACACAGTTACACACGAGTATTTGTATATATACACATATATATACACGTATGTATGTAGAATATGTATAAAAACGTGTGCGCCGTTGTGTGTATCTAAGCATGTAGTATATTTATTTGTTCATATACTTATGCCTGCGGTGTGCGCTTGCTAAGCAATGACCCCACATACATGATCCCAAATACCTTCTTGGATTGCGTTCAAAGGCGTGAAATGATTCGATTCGTCGACCTCGTCGCTACGCTCCACTTACAGTGAAAAAGAAACATTGCTAATCATCCTAAGAATTTATTCGCAGTCACATTGAATGAGACAACCGACCTCAAAATATAGCTGACGTTTTCACTGTCGAGCCAAAAGCCAAAACTGAGGGAAAAATGTGTTAGAGGCAATTTGGGCCACATGAACACATGCCTGGCAATTGGGAGTTAACTTCACATGATCGTTAACAATCAACGCGACACCTGATTCACTTTCAAGTTATGCACACTTTCCAACAACCAATCGACCTCTTTTCCCTTCATATGACCTCACCAACCTTGAACATTTTAATCTTATCTTGTCACCTTCGTTAACATTTTTTCTATTTTTCCTCTTATCTCTGCATTTCCCACCTTTTCAAACTTTCTTAAACCATTTATATTTTGATCCTCTTTCCTTCCAACGCAATAAAGATCCGAACTACGTTTGATTTAGTAACCTCCTCATAATAAGCTTTCACTTCAAACCTTCCTCAAAGACAATGTTGCAATACTTCTTCCACTTCGTGACTCAGGTTCTTCATTCTAGTGTCATCCGTACACTTAGTCCTAAATACTTAAATATATCAACTATTTCCATTCGTCCACCGTCCAAAAACATATCCAATGCTTCCTCTTCCCGACTTTCCTCAACCCTTATAAACTTTCCTTTACATTCATTTTCATTTGTATCCAGTTACAATGACTTCCAAACACTCGGACCAAATTCTGCAGCCTCCTAACGACCTCTAACTCTTTAACCAGTCGCCGCAGCTTACCCTCAAAATCACCAAATAATACAGCTTCACATGCAAACATCAGCCACTGTTGACACCATTCATGACCCTTTTTGTTCAAGCACGAGCTTGTACATACAGGTAATTGTAGTTTTTGTTTTCTCTCACTAATCATTTGATTATAAACGGTCGTGGAGACATAAAGCCCCTTGTCAGATGCCCCTTTGTATCAGAATACATATTCTTTAGTTCAAATGAGCACACATAAAGGCATATACTTGAAAGGGCAACGATAAAAACGAAGGAAAGAAACAGGACCCGATGCACGACAGTAAAAAATCTGACAGGATTCCGAAGCGAATCGAGCATGTGTTATTTAGCCGTGTCTGCGCACCTACTCACACCATTTTAGTCCGTCCAGTTAAAGTTCGTCTGAATAAAAAAGGACTGGAGAGAGAGAAAAACGCCAAGAGTCATCTCTACCGAATTAAGAGACCTGTCTGGCCAGTTCTGCTTTTCGGCTTATTTGGTCTTGTTATGAAGGCTGTTGCGGTATGGCCGCATACCTGGCCATCTCTACAGGACAGTCTTGAATTGCTCACCTGTGGTCTGCTCGCTTCTGTCGAGCCGAGTTGTGCTTTGATTTGTTCCTCACTGATCAGTCGTTGACTATTTCTTTCTGAACAGTAGTTTTGTAACATTTATCACTGAGCGCTTCAGTTAAAATTACGCTAAAATGATATTTCCTAACATGGAAGACTGTCGACTTATTAAAAATACCAGTGAAAATACGGTAATATCTCCAACATCATTCTTACCGTTATCTTCATTTCATTAACAAAAGTATAAAAGAATATGCAACAGCCATTGAAAATATACCGTTAAACAATTATTTACCTTTGTTTATAGGATCATGTGTAACAATTTTAGTTCTGAAGGCAGATACTAAATACTTTTCTGTGCAAAAGTGTATAAATGTATATCTGTATAAGTATATATATATATATACATATATATAGTGTTATATATATTATATATATATATATATTATATAATTATATATTAATATATATAGAAGTAATTAAAACACAATCACATGCGGAAAAGAAATAAATTTCTGTGTTGTTCAGTTGGTAGCCGCCTTGCCTTTTTCAACTGAAAGACCTGGATTCGATCCCCAGATGAGTCATACACACACTAAAGCCGAAATCGGTTAGGATTTACACCTAGTTTTTCATTTGCCTATAAATCAAGTCTAAGGCTGATAATATTAATATATATATATATATATATATTATATATATATATATAATATATATATATGTATATATATACATATATATATTCTATAAAACGATTTACTTTCTGCACTCATATTTTTTGAGCAGTTAAATCCCTAAAATTCTATGCTGAAGGAAGTATTGTTTTATTTTTTCAATATAAAGAAAATTCCTTCCTTCCAAGCGTTTTTAATTTAATATTTCTACTTCATTTAGCCCAGGCCAAGTTATTCTTGCTAAATATTCATTCTTGTTTCAATCAGCTAAATGTGGAAATTGTCTGCAAAACGTGTTTAGATTTCTAAATTTCTTTGACCAGACAGTTCAGACTTAACCCGGAATATGTACCCTACATTTTTTCAGACTTAACCCGGAATATGTACCCTACAAAAATATATTTATTATTCTTTTATGAAGCAAATTCTTACAAAACTTCCTTAATATGTCTCTGTTTTTAGCTAATCCCTCAATAAATAAAAATCATATTTGGATAAAAAATGATTTTAATTATTTTTTCAAGAAAAATTACTTTTTGCAAAGTTACTTCTCCTATTAGGTTCTTCAGTCTGCTGAGGCTTCACTAAAATAAGTCTCCCAACGAAAACACTACTGAAAACTTGTCCCAGTTTCCCTCGAAGCGCCCATGTTAATATTGGTGATGGTTGTGGCAGCCGTAGGGTGCTATACTTGGCCGTGATTGCCGCCATCCCTTCCACCTTCCCCCACCGCCTACCGTCCCCGCCCCCGCTCGTACCCCGGCAAAAGTGTTCCACCCACCCGCCCACTCAACCCATCATTCCCTACTTTTTCTTACTTAGTTCTTATTCTCTCTCTCGTTGGCGCATATTCTAAATTGTCATTTGTTTTCCATTTCTTGGTCTTTCCTCTGTGCATGGCTGCTTCTCTTTCACACTTCATTCACCTTTCCACTTCTTCATTTTTTCTCTTTCTGTCTATTATCAATTAAGACCTCATGGCACTCTCTGTATCTATCCTTCTCTCTCGTTATATATATATATATATATAAATATATATATATATATATATATATATATTATATATATATAAAATATATATGTATATACTATATATGAATAATCATCACAACACCGTGATTCATATAAATTATTCGAGCTACAAAGTCCTTTAATATCTAATTCGCTCTACCTCGGAAATTAATATATTTTCATATATGTAAACCGAAGAGGATTTTTTTAGTTGATAATAATTTCGTCCTCTCGTGGGTTCGAACCACCGCCCAGCGGACAGAGAAGAAATCAGAACGTCAGTGACGTTATCGATTCGGCTAACACTATATAAAAGTATATATATAGTATATTGTAAATGTAAATATATATACATATATCAATACAATATATATATATATATATATATATATATATATACATATATATATATATATATATATATATATATATTTATATATATATACATAAGATCTGTACACATACGTAAATATATATATATATCGCTACCTATCTTCTTTTCCCATCGGAATTTATTCTTGTAACTTCAGTTTCCTTCACCTCATTTAATGATTCACTCATCCTGAGACCATCCCCCTTCTCTCTAGCCCTACCCCCAATCCCCAATTACCAACCTCCTCCTCCTCACTGACGATGTTCAGCCATTCTGCCAAACCGTCTGGAAGACCGAAAAAAGAAGAAAAAAAAAAAACTTTCCACTCATCGTCTCCCGGTCTAGCCTAGGTCGGGAGAGAGAGAGAGAGAGAGAGAGAGAGAGAGAGAGAGAGAGAGAATCGATGTGCGAGCATGCGGAAAAGGAAAAGTAACATCATTGCTTAGGAAGGAACGTCCTTAACGCCCACCCTTCCCGCCCCCTCCCCTCCCCTCCCTCCGCCCCACCCCACCACCACAAGGCACCAGCCCTCCTCCTTCTTCCTCTCCCCAAATCTCTTGATGATGAATTTCTTCACTTTCTTCATCTTAGAGAGCTTTTAATAATTCACCTGCGAAGTCGACAAATGACGTTTACGTAATTTCCTGATTTGAGTCAATTTATTCCATTTTTATTTCTATTAATTCATCGTTGGGAGGAAATGTCTGTCAGCCCACTTACCCTCCTCCTCACCCTTCCCTCCTCCCCCATCCTCTTGGTGGATTCTTTCAGCTTCGGTTTGCATTAGCACAGATTACTGCTCGTCTCAAGATCAAATGGAAGGGCAAACATTGAGATTCCAAATTACTTCGCAGAATTTTTCTCCGCCAAAAATAACCTCTTTGCATTAACATCATTGAAATTTCCTTGCATATTTGCATTTTACCCAAATTATACTACTGAACCACCTCTTTCCTCGAAACAACTTTTTTTCAGCCACCGTGAAGAAATGCTCTCAATAAATCAACAAAAAGCAGTAAAAAGATGGACATAAATTTTATGAGTTACCTGGACCAGCAAAACTTCTGGCGCCAAAAAGCAGCCAGGTTTTGCTAGAGAAAAGGCACCGGCTATTTTTAGCAACGCACCGGTTGGACACTTCTCGTTCCTCTAGAACATTTGCTCGACTTACTATTATTAATATATTTAGACTTCCGGTCTGCAGGCGTTGTCTCATGTCCTCTATCAAAGGAAAAAGTGGCTGAAGGACGGTTGGTATGGGAATTTAAAAGCAAGTTTGTGGGTGTATAAGAGTTTGTTAAATTCTGCAATTATACAGGAAAGGAAGACACAGAATTCTGCCATTAATGGGCGTTCACGAGTTGGCACCGGTCTATAAATGCATATTGGCACCAATGTCGAGATGGTTGGATATTACTTATATTCCTTGAGTCACTAGTGCTGAATACCTTCAAAGGTCGACTGTATATGGAAGAATGCTGGTAACGTTAGAAACCCGAGGAGAACTGGGTGTAAGACGCTCAAGGAAGCCAGAAAGCTGTCTAATAGCGATGACATACAGATACTGTATTAGACAGATATAATATGACGTACTGTATAATCACGCTGGGATGTAGTATATCAAGGACATTCATACGTGATGTACAGCTGCTTTCAGAACAATAAAGGTAAATAAAGGAAGCTACATAATTACAACGGAATTCATAACAACTACAGAGAATCGATGGAAGAGATACAAATCGTTTATAAAAACAGAAAATGTTCGAGGGAGTCGAATAAATTAAGCTGGAATGCACATCAAGAAAACTGGTGGACGACGTAAAATTGTTCAAGGAAACGTGCGATAAATGTTTCAGGAAGTTACCTTTTTACAAAGGAATGCATGACATTCGTAAAAAAACGATGGATGAAATATTATGGTTGGTTCTAGACAACTTACTAAGAGTAAATGTGGACTGAAGTGGGTTGAAATATGGTGGCACCCGTAGACAACAAAAATGGATAGTCTCGTAAACGCTAGCAAAGTGTAGATTATAACTGATTTACGGGAATGATTAATGTAGGCTAAATGTAAGTAGAGAAAACATAATTACACATCGTTTATCTTATGGGGCTGCCGGTATGGTACACACTGTTGAGAGCCATAATGTATCCCGAAGTGAAATGTTGAGAGAGTATTATAGATAACGTTGTCATCGACGACAATTTTTATGGTCTCCGCTAAATGATCGCTTGGATAAATCGAGTGAACAGTTAACATGACAGCTGGGAATGCTGTAGGGCCAAGTAAAAGTCAGAGATCGGCGCCATTCCTCTGACTGGTTCTCTGATGACTGGGGAAGTTCAAGTTAAATGGGCATGAAAGTATAACAGCGGAAGATGCTGAGATTATTTGTTTGCACAGTATTTGCGGAAGGAGGTTTGGAAATGCAGATATTCGTCGAAATGGTGAAGAGGACAGCTTGGGTGCAAAGAGGGATCCCTGTGTGTTGAAGCAAACTGGTCACGCAGTGAGAATGATGCAAGACAGGGGCTGGTGAAATGTGTGTGTATGAGTCCGAAGTGAATTCTGGTTATCTGTTGATTGTTAGCGACTGTGCCAGGTCAAAGCATCGTGGTAAAAGCCACATCTTTGTCAAACACGTGTCCTCAGATGGTCCAAATTCGTTCTCATAAACTTTTTGCAAGAGAGGATTTGGCATATGCCTCAACAGTGAAAACGTAAGGTGTATTTTGAGAATGGACGTCTCATGGAATGTGACTGGGAATAAATTCTCAGGGTTATTAACATCTTTTCCCCCCAGTAAGTAGAGCGTAAGGAGAGGCCGACGAATAGAAGGAATTAATATCCTTGTAAGAGAAGAGATAGGTTCCTGTAAATACACATTACACACTGCAAGCACATTTATGCATATGCATACAACCTTACAAGCATACGAATATAAGTGAAGCAATGCTTAAGAGGATCTGTGTATTTCATAAAAATGCATGTAGTTTGAAAAGAATAAAGTTCAATAAAATACAAAATGCGAAAAAATACCAGATTTTTTGCAAACGTCTGGCACCTTCCATATATATAAGACTGTGAAGTAAGACTTAGCGAGAGGAACCAAGTAGGAGAGAAAGAATCCGTGTAAAGGTTCAAATATATATATATATATATATATATATATATAATATATATATATATATATATATATATAATAGAATGAAGAGGAATTGAAAAATAATGGTAACTGAAGAGTGATGGTATTCACTAAAACTTAAATTTTCAATATTTATTTTCCAAGATTTTCAGGATGCACTATATCATGCATTTTGATTTTAATCACGACTACCGAAGAGCCTCGCGAGAGTCTGGTTTATGTGGATAAGGCTGCCGTCCACATGCTCTCCCATTGTGTCAAAAATCTTTACAAAATCACATAAAACAAATGTGAAAAGCGCTCCCGCTGGCAGGGCAGGTCGACTGACTCCCCTAAAAGTTGGATGGATAAGATAAGCTACAATGACGCCTATGCCTAAGGAAACCGGTCGTTGCGCGACATAAGCAGCCTCTCAATGGGTGGAACCACAACCTTCAACCTTCAGCAGGAAGATAAATCAAGCCAGCTGAAGATTGCGGACTCAGGATCTTCTGCCGCAACAGATTTGTAATTTCCATACGAAATCCTAACACGTCCCCAGCTGGGAGGTCCAGTGGCTTTTGGCTCAACTCTTACAGGGCACGAGCACGAGTAACTTACAAGTTGTACACCAAGTCCAAGGATGACCTGGAAGCAGCTATAGTAGAAGACAACAATGCAGCCTCATTTTATTCTTCAGACGATGCTTTGCAACCTGCTAATGATGAATTCCCACGTTCACAAGAGAGTGAATATGAATACAGTATGCAGAACATACAATATAAACTCGTGCGTATATTCATATGTACATATATTATATATATGTATATACATACATACTTAACAAGTACAGTTATAATAATCATCAGTATTGCAATGAAAATGAAATATATTTTCATCCTAATATTCCCCATTTCGAATTTCCTCACGTTTATCTGCACGACTAATTCGTATCCGTCCATACATATTCTTGTCCTGACGACAGCTCAAATATGCAACGAATCAATCATCCATACATATTCCCAGCATCCGACCATCTGCTAAATTTCGTATGAGCACAAGAGGCTCGGATGCATACATGAATATATGAATCTCATGCACAAAGGAAGGACTTACGACGCTGCAGGAAAAACAAGTTTCACCTCATAACTTGCTCGAAGGAGGAGGCGCAGGCGAGGAATAATAATAATAAGAAGAGAGAGAGAGAGAGAGAGAGAGAGAGAGAGAGAGAGACGAGAAGAGGAGATGAGAGGAAAGAGAGAGAGAGAGAGAGAGGCTTCTTATGAATATCATATTAATGGTATCACCCCAATCAGAGAGAGAGAGAGAGAGAGAGAGGCTTCTTATGAATATCATATTAATGGTATCACCCCAATGAGAGAGAGAGAGAGAGAGAGAGAGAGAGAGAGAGAGAGAGAGAGAGAGAGAGAGAGAGAGAGAGAGAGTTTTCATTTAGGGCCGGACAGTAATGCAATCTGGGCCATGATTATTCCCAAGTAGACATTATTAAAATATAAACAAACACCCAGACACTACGTACCACCAAAAGAGCAAATGCAAAAATGCCAAATAACAACACGACATAGCAACTGTCAAAGGGAGAGGACGCATAACATTTAAATTAATGAAAACATTATCCAAAAGAGCGTTATTATTGCAAAGAACCCAACAATTACATAAAATATAAATGCAAAAAAAAAAAATGCTCAAAAAAGTCACCCGGAAGTGAGAAAATCGTGCCTGGCAATTAATTCAGTGCTAACCACTTTTGACATGGCGTGTCATAATGCAGTCTTCAAAGGAGATAAACAAACATACCAAGTCGATGACGAAGCTAAGAGAGCGCATCTTGAAAACAACCTTTCTTTACTCATAAGAAATGACGGTGCTTATTTGTATGCAGTGGGCTTGCATGTAAATGCGCTCGCGTAAAACGACATGCACATACAAATCCACACAAGCTCAGACTATATATATATATATATATATATATATATATATATATATATAGATTATATATATATATATATAATGTAGATATATATATATATATGTGTGTGTATATATATTTATATATATATATATATATATATATACATACATATATATGTATATATATATATATATATATATATATATATATATATATATACATACACACACACACCACACACATATATATATATATATATATATATATATATATATGATTTTACGTTAAAACTTTTTCAAGAGATGACAACAATAATGTCTCAAATGAATAAGCCTTCTAGAAGCTCCATGCATTCGCTCTGCAATGTTTTTCACCTCTTCTGCTCCGCCTTCTACTTCTTAGAATCGAGCTGGCTGAAGGCGTTGCAAGACTACACGGATCACACTTGGCATAAGTGGATGGGCACATATACGTCTGGGCAGTCATTAAGTTTAAGATTAATGCACGCGCTGTCTGCTGGTTCGGCAAAATGAAGCTTACGTTTTCATTATGAGAGACGACGGATCGTATACTACATCCATCTAACGCAGACGTCTTCTAATAGTTGCATATTTAAGATGACATTCGGAATGACTCAAGTGCATTTCGCAAGGCGAGCAAAAAAAAAAAAAAAAAAAAAAAAAAAAAAAAAAAAAAAAAAAAAAAGCTTCGGCGCAATCGAGTTTTCGGTACAGCGTATCATCATGGCCACCGAAACCGAAAATGGATCTCTTTCGGTGGTCTCGGTATACTTGTAATGCCCCATGAGTCGCGGCCCATGAAACTTGAACCAAGGCCGGTGGTGGCCCGTCCTATATCGTTGCCAGGCGAACGATCATGGCAAACTTGAAACTTAAATATATACATAAAAAAAAACTCCTGAGGTTAGACGACTGCAATTTGGTATGTTTGATGATTGGAGGGAGGACAGAAAAAGCGCGGACGGACAAGCAAATAGTTTTGCACAAAACTAAAATCAAAGCTAAAACTCACTGATCTATGAACGAGTACAGGAAACGTCTCTTCAAGAGACACCAATTTTCAAAGAGCAGACTCACATTTGGAATGAACACAGTCCAGCACAGTTATATGTACAATCTTAGAATTAATTCCAGAATGATTCAGCTGTATATCAAAATACGATGTAAATATTTATTAGTCATCATCATATTTTCAAAAACCTCAGAGAAATGACCAAAATACGATTCAGAAAAATTATAGAGAAGTTTGAAGCGTTGTTGTATGTTAAGAAACCATTGAATTGGTTATAAATAATTTAAAACAGAGGATTATTTCAATTTATATGTGTTATGCTTGATTGCTATGATATAAGGCGCCTTTGTCGAGCGGTTACCTTTGCCTTGGGGTGCAAACTAAGCAATGTTGTTCTTTCGCTAAAAACATACTTTAATTGTTAGATGAATTATTTTAACAGATATTTTTATGTTGTCAATCATTTTAAATAGGTTGTTACTGTAACTGACTTTCCTGTATTTCAATGAGCAATGTTTATCTAACTGCTTATTTTGTTTTTCAGTTTCTTATATTTTACTATGAATGTACTGTAAACTTTGGGCGGTAGTTAATAAACAGCTCTCGAGAAGGGCCAGTGGAGGCCGAAACTGTTGAACTAAAAGGAATTTCTGCTTTTCTTTTCCCCTGTGGACTACAACCTCATATATAATGTCTTCGTGAAAAAGGAAGGCTAAAATTTCCTGGATATGTATATATACATGTAATATACATATGCATATATATATATATATATATATATATATATATATATATATATATATATATATATATATTATGCATCATTGTGAGTGGGTGTTGAAAGTCTCACTGCACTAAAAAGTATACTGGTAAATATAAATAAAACTACTGCTGTACAGAAAACACCATTGGAATCAGCTACACCACATGATATTTTTATAGCCACTTTAAATAGATTCGTGTAAAATATACCGTATATTACAATAGACGAAGATAAAGTCTGCTATGATTACCACCACCAGGCAGCATGACAGATTCAATGACACTTACCGACGATCACCAGCACAGAACTATAAATCTCCCAGGCTTACCTACAAATGGAAAATATAAAAAATGAATAAATGAATGCCCAAAGTCAATGACAAAAAGTCTTCTTGCAGTAAAAAAAAATGTTTAAAATTTCTAGAAATCAGTATACAATTTTTTTTACAAGAATTAAAAAGTAAGTGAAAACTAATTCAAAAGTATTTTTTATAAGAATTAAAAAGTAAGTCAAAACCAATTCAAAAGTATTTTTTATAAGGATTAAAAAGTGTAAGTGAAAACCAATTCAAACGGTACAGAATACTTGCAGACACATGATGTTTGTGTAAAAAAAAAGTTTGTGTAAAAAAGACACACAAAAAATTACAAGAAAAGCACAACATTAATATGTTTAATGACATTCTTTGATGCCTGAATTCATAACAGAAGAAATTATAGATGAGAATTAAAATAATGATAATAAGATATTCATTCTCATTTTGCAATTCCATGATAATTGTGTACGAGAGAAAATTTACTTATCTCTATCTCTCTCTTTATATACATATACAAAGAGAGAGAGAGAGAGAGAGAGAGAGAGAGAATAAAATACAATGTCACCTAGTTGGAAGTTAAGTAACGCAAACCAAAAGCTGATCATATTGAACGCTAACATATAAAGCAAATTTTATTTTTCATTTTTAAATCTTGCGAATTACGTAACGTTATTTGGCAAGACGCCACGCATCTTATATCTGCTAAATGCACCTTGGTTAAAGTCTAAGGGAGGTTCATTTCTTCTTCGGTGAACTTTATATATTTGTTACTTTCAGGGTATAACAATTACACATATGTTCAAGCATATATATGAATTCTTCTGCTGCAAGCGCATGACTTTTATTTTCACAAATGCCTTATATATATATATATATATATATATATATATATAATATATATATATATATATATATATTATATATATATATATAGAAAGAGAGAGAGAAACATATATGGTTGCTCTCCAGTGGATTTAAAATTAGTTAGTAGAGGTCCTACTACATTTTAATGGTGTAGTGGACATCGCTCTCTCTCTCTCTCTCTCTCTCTCTCTCACCCCAACTACTTCCCGCAACAGTAGATTATCTAAGTATTTCACTTCCTTTGAAAACTAGACGCGCAACTTAAGAGAGAGAGAGAGAGAGAGGGAGAGAGAGAGAGAGAGAGAGAGAGAGAGAGAGAGTCTAGAAACTTAGGAACATGTCCCTTTCTTCCAAAATAACAACACAAAAAGTGTGCCAGAATCAAGCAAGAAACGATCTCGGTTTCTCAAGGCCACATAAGGCATTCACATCAGTCGACGTAAAAACACCAACAACAGAAGTAGCAGCAGGGTACGGAAGAACTTTTTTTTTTTTTTTTTTCCATCTACACTACCACCTTTGGAAGATGTTTTCATCGATGTATGCGTTATCAGGTTGTTTTCCTATTTGGGGTCCATGGTGATGAAATACTAAGATCCATGAGCCATAAAAAAATTATTACTTACCAAAAATCTCGATTTCATATGTTATATTTCATATTCATTTCTCCTGGTAAAAAAAATTAAGCGAAAGAATCCCTCATTAGCAGCCAAAGTATGTTACAATTTAATTCAAAACAATATTAATCAGAATGAACTGTTTCTCACTCATCGTGGGATATCTTTGGATAAGAAACGGATAGTAGTCACTGCCACCTTCGCCCTCTACTAGGTTATTCCCATAACAAACGCTCTTTGCATGATACTTTCACTTACGTTGTCTCCACTACAGATTTATCAGCAAAGGTACGTTTATTCCCTTAAATACAATGTATCTGTGGCATTTACATCTACGTTGCACGTTATCTCAGTTAATGTAATGAAGACCTGACATTCTAACACTCCTGCTTCTTCTGATTCACCCTCATCCCAGCCTTTCTTGGTGTCCCTCCTCCTTTCCTTCCAAGATCCCCAATTACACAATCGTTACGGCACTCTACCTCATACCACATTAGTGGAATTTTGGATGAGCACTTTTCACTATTCCCCGATAGAGATACAGCCTTGGAAACGTTGAAGCATAATAGTGAGACGCACGAATATCAATATGTAATACAGATATATACAAGGGTAAGTTGCATAACGCTATACATATCAACACAAAGTAATGATTATTAGGAAAGAATGGGTAATGGGTGACAGAAGGAATGAAGGCATAATTTACAAGCCTAATGTTGTAATGTTGAAAAATAAAATATCCGACAATAGATTGACCAACGACCATTCATTAAATGTACAAACGCATTTATACTGAGGAGTAATTAATTACTCTAGTTTTATCATTCCGTTACCGGACCAACAGCGAATCACTCCCTGAAGTTAAAAATGTAAGATAACTTATTTGACGACATAACAAAATGTCAAGTCATAAAACGAACATATTGAAGGAGCTGCCCACGATATCATGAATACACACAACGTTCCTCATGCACCATTCTGTAAGTATCACGAAAGAGGGGAAACGGCCGACCAGACAAAATGCGCCACCAGAGACGAAACAGTTCCATTACATAACGCCTTGTGGAGGCAACAACGCACCTTCCTCTAAGAGCAGAGTCTTCCTTCGTCGGTCCATCCCAACACGTTTGCAGAGGACCTGCGACATGTCACATGTCACATCTCAGGGCAAGACACTTAAGACCCAGTTAGTTCGCTGACCAATGACAAAAAAGACTGAGGTCTTTGCATTTGGCAACATTTATAACGAGAACACCTTGTCCGGGCGACTTGGGCGAGGACCCACGAACACACAAACGTCCTTTTGAACAGCAGAGTCACAAGGATTCACTTGCTCAGGAGGCCAAATGATCGACTTGGCGAAGGCTTCCTTCTGCAAAACCAGCTACATGTTCGCTGCAGACTTTTTCTCTGTCTTCAGAATACATGAAAGTGATGGTGGTCATCAACAATAAAAATAACAAACGGTAAAAAATGTATTCATAGTTTCTCGCATTTACGGTAGTTTTCCGTACTTAAACATTATTGCAAATTTGACCATTCGAAGTTATGTTATTAAAAAAAATGTGCACATCACAGAAAATTATATATGAGAATATGAATACTTTTTACCAACGATTCAGTGAATTATTAATGTCATTATTAATCATCGTATGTAGCTTTCAGCAAAATAAACAAACACACAACTGGCTGATTTATCAGCTGAATAAATAAAAAGAAAAGTTATTTATATTACTTCCTAAAGTCCTTCAGCCATGAACAAACAAACAACGTTGCCGCGAAAGCCACATCAGGGAATCTGAAACTCCCGAAAAACCTATTGTTCTTCTTCTTCTTCTTCTTCCTCTTTTGGAGAGGGGAAACAAAGAAAACGGTTAATAGTACCTTCGGGCTCTCTGACTCGAGGCCTTCGATTTGTTCTTGAGCTCTTCGATTTATTCTTCAGGCCTTCGATTTATTCTCGAGACTCTCACTATAACCAGTTCCTGCTAGAAAAGTCTTTTGTCCCTCCATCTATTTCAACAATGGTGGCAAAAACAACAGCAGAAGATTTATATTAGAAGAAAAAGAAGATGATGATGATAAATCCTCCAAGGGTAAAATAAACCACAACCACCCTTTTGTTTCACTAATAAAACATAACCGCCCTTTTCTTGTACCAATAAATCATAACCACTCTTTCTTTTACCAATAATATTCCAAACTTCAGCTTTCATAAACTCTATGACCTTTATACGCCCAATTTCAACCACACATAATTTTTAGTTTTTATTTGCGTAACATTTAATATCGGTAATCAACCTATGTTATGTTTCCAAATTATTTTTTTTTCTAAATGACGGAGTTTTATAATCAAAGCCTTCAAAACTACTTAATGGTACTACTTTTTAATAAAATGTAATGCCTCACCTATTACCTTCATAACGATTTAACACAAAAAAATACAACATAAAAATTACATTCTATAAACAGATTTTTATAGTAAAAAAATTCAACGCTGTAAGTTTAAATTTTACCACACAAAACTGGAAACTCAATTAGCATCATTGTTGCCATGAAAATGAAACGACGATAAATAAAATGGGGTTACAGGGGACATAATGATGACTATGGTTCCCCAAAATCTGGCAAGAAAAACAGAAATCAATACTGTGGCATCGTAAACGAAATGTTTCGTGATCTTCGTCAATCTTAGGCCTCTTGCCAGGAAACAATAAAACTGAAAAAATACTACTGAAATATTATAAAACAGAAACTAACAATAGCAAAACAGGCGAACTGATGAATGAATAAACAAGTAAGAGAAACAGAGTGAAGAAGGAAAAACAGAAGACGAAACTAAGCAATAAAGGGAAAATACAAAATTCCCACCCGCCTTTGCGGCCCCTTCCGGGAAAAGATTGAACCAGACAATAACAGCAAGACAAGACAAGGCGACGGGAAAGCTACAAGGAAGATAAGGAAACGGTCTCAGAATAATTCTAGACGGATTGATCTCATTACGACTTGCACCAGCA
>NC_061108.1:113552965-113562965 GCF_015104395.2 Macrobrachium nipponense
GCAATTGCAGCTTGGAATAACCTGAGCATAAACGCTGGGACGACCTCCCTGAAGATGTATACCACATCTGCCCTTAATAAATGCCTTTTCCTAAAGTAAACAAGGAAAATACTACAAAATAGCATGCCAGCGTATATAAATTTGTTAATGTGAATCCATCCCACAAGAACATGGACTACAGATACAATGTTGTTAATGGTTTAACGGTAGAGTAACTAGATTCCCGCCCCGGAAGATCACATACTTGACTGGCAAACAGGCAGGCACACCTGAACTATTCCCTCAAGCAAGGTGACTTAACATCTTTTGATCCCCTGCCACTCTCGCTGACGCCAGAAAAAGGAGAGTTTAGTAATACTTGTTACTCCAAGAACACGAACTGAACAAGCAAACTAATATATCACTAAAGAAATGACTGGAAAGAAAGGCCCTTAATAGAATGTCCATATAGGAATAAAAGATAAGGGGGTACATGACCAGGTAAAGGAATGATTTGACACAATGAAATTAACAGTGCAAACGAGCCCATATTATGAGAAACCACCGAATTCTCAGAGTACCAACCACTACAGGAAAATTTAAAAATCTTCAGTGGTTGATTGGAAATCTTGAAGCCAAAGCTAGAAGGACATGATGGTCAACTGATTCCCGACAAAAAACAAAATAAATACAATAGAAGACAATCAATTAATAAAAAAAAAACACACTCATAACAGACACTGCTGTGAGAACAGCAGATTCAGTTCATGGTCTGTCTCCCAAATTCTGGGATAGTATCAGCTGTTTATGTAGTTAATTATTTGATATCCTAAGCCTTCGTCAAAATCAGAGTACCTCTTTTTTATATTCATCATTTTTAAATACAAAAAATAAAATAATGTACGTATGGATGTGTGTGTGTGTGTGTGTGTGTGTGTGTGTGTGGTGTGTGTGTGTGTGTGTATATATATATA
Organism: Macrobrachium nipponense; assembly: GCF_015104395.2. Taxonomy (NCBI): domain Eukaryota; kingdom Metazoa; phylum Arthropoda; class Malacostraca; order Decapoda; family Palaemonidae; genus Macrobrachium; species Macrobrachium nipponense. Next base: position 113,553,919 of record NC_061108.1, read on the forward strand.
TATATATATGATATACTATATATATCTATATATATATATATATATATATATAATTATATATAATCTAATATATATAAAGGAGAAAGTAAATATTATATTTCAGGAACTGATTACTGCGCCTTTCAGGGGTTATTTTTACCTGTCATTTTTGGCCCTAAATATCTAGTTCTTATCCCGACGGCAGAAGTGCCTCGTGCGTGGCACTCAGTGCCAAAGAGAAATAAGGAATAACGACCCAAACATGAAGGAACGTCCAGGCAACAACGTTTCCTTTGCACGCACGCAATCGACGATAAGAACCATAACAGACACACACACAAACAATCATTGAGAAGGAATACTATTGCCACGAAAATAGGTTGCTCTGGATGGACACCACCACGCTCAAGTTTTATTTGTGTTTGTTATAGATATCATGAATAACGTTTTATCAATAAGAAAGAAAATATAGAGAACTCTGCTGGAGAGAGGTAACATTAGCTGCTATTACAATTATATTACAAAATATTTACAACTGCATAAATACAAAATTTTTACTAAAGACTATTGTGGATATATAGTGTATGTATATACATACACATATATAGTATATCTATATATATCTATATATATATATATTATATATAATTATAAAATATTAAACCGTCACCACACAACCTTCACCATGGAGACTTGATATGACCTTAATCTGACCTGAGAATCAGCTGTTTCCGAGGGCCCTAGATCGGCAGGTTGCCTTGGGGTCACCACAGTACTGCTCATTATGAAGTATGATCTTTTTTTCTGAAATTATACTCCACTTCCAATTCTTTTCTTTTTCTTAGTCTTATTTATCCTTTACGGATATTTTCCTGCGTTGTCTATATCCGCACCTAGTAGACAAATCATGAGTCATTTAATTTCAATCATATTTATTATATATGTAACATATTTTGATGATGATAAGCACCGGACTGTAAAACTTTAACACAAATTCAATTTCCTTATAAGGAAACTGAAAAAACTTTTTTTACGCGACGTAATGAATTGCCCACTACACAATATTTGAAAATTTATATACACTTAAATTTTCATTTGTCAGCCTTTAGTTTTTTTGTATTAAATTAAACACTTTTAGATAATGCATTAAGTATTAAGCCTCTGTAAATGTCATGATTCTGTCTTCCTTGAATATATAATTTTATGTATATGTGTGTGGCTCAGCTATTTAAGTGTGTGCATTGATGTGTTTCTGCTTCTTTTATATTCAAGAAATTCAATAAAAACATTTTACCTAGGAAAATCAAAATAAATGTGAAAATATAAATCACTTCTCTCTTTCCCTTATCCTTCCTAACTTATCTATCCCTATCTATCAGTAACCCAAAGAACTAACATCACATCTACGTTAACCGAAATGCAGTCGACTTTTAAAAGAGAGCAGTAGAATTCAGGTTTCGTGTTTAGTGTAACCTGTCACACAAGTCATGGTTTTCTTTACGTCTACTAACAATATCACATGACAGCAGCAACTTCAAAGGGGCTCATGAATACCTCCAGAAGGACATGAACCTTGTGAACCCTGAAATTCTGCACGACTTCATCCGCCCCACTACGATATGGGTTCTTTGAATCGCGTCAGCACAAACTTCTCCTTATCTGAGAAGATAAAGAAATCAGCGAATCCATAAATATGCGTTATAACACGAATATTTTCTCTGTAAAACACACAGCCTTTAAGACACAATAACAGAGAAGTTGCAAGCACATGCAGGGCGTGCTTCGTTACAACTGTCACCCGGCACCAAAGTTCCTCCACTTGTAAACAATCGGAGTCGAAGAAGACAAACTTCCATGTAAGACCAGACTTTGGTGTATTGCAGACAAGAAAAAACTGACAGACACGTCATGTCGCAATGATCCTCTCCGCAAAGCCGCTTCTAAATCTCACAATCAACACGATACACGACACGAACGTTTGCTAACACCTGACGTTTCCGTTGCAACGTTCCGGATCGAAGAGGGGCGTTGACGATGGTGGTATGCGACCGGCCGAAGTCGAAAGACTGAGTTCTTTCTTTGACGAGATCCACAGGTCTGCTGGTCACTCAGACTCCGGGGGAGGGCCAGGGAAGGGGACAGGGGGTGGGGATGGGGGAACGGGATACTCAGGATAGAGGGGGGGGGAGGAAGGATGTAGAGGGGGTGTTGCACAGGATGACCTTGGTGGGTTATGACCCTCCAGGGTTGGGATGGTGGAGGAGTCAGGGGGGCGAGTTCCAGGGAGGAGGAGAGAAGAGGGCTAAAGAGAAGGGTTGGTAGGATGAGGAACTCTCTCTCTCTCTCTCTCTCTCTCTCTCTCTCTTTGTCGGGTGCGTGTGATATCCTGAACACTCCATATCTATTTTTATCTATCACTGTCGGCAATGAGAAAACACCCTTTAAGGTTATGAAAATGAATTATTTCATTATTACACATAGGCATCCACACAAATCATAAGACCCCCCCCCCCCTCTCTCTCTCTCTCTCTCTCTCTCTATCTCTCTCTCTTCTCTCTCTCTCTCTCTCTCTCTCTTCCTTCTCCCCGCAGTGCCACACTGGATCAGATCAGATGGTTTTGCCCACTTTCACCTGGTCTTAACCATCTGGTTCAACCACCTGCGCAACCTCTACCCATTCCAACCCTCCCCCGCCCCTGAGATCATCTTAAACCTCTATACGTCACAGACACCGCAATTACTAGGGGATAAATCAGGTGTCATGTGACAAAATTACGTGCAATGGAGAACGTCCTCTCTTTCTCACAGGCGAAATGCTTTTCACAGGCGGCCACCGTTTGACCTTCCGTAGGGCAAACTATAAGTAGGAATTACGTCCTGACTTTTGGTAATGAAACTCCTGGTCTTGGTTATGACTGGTCTTTATACCATTGTGTGTGTGTGAGAGAGAGAGAGAGAGAGAGAGAGAGAGAGAGAGAGAGAGAGAGAGAGAGAGAGTACAATGGCACATCTTTCGTATATTCATGCAAGTTCACGTCCATAGGCAAAGTTATAAAAATAGGGCACAGCCTATTCAAAGCCATCCCAAACTGAATTTTTGAAAACTGAGTAATGCATACGAGTTATTTATGTTTACATAACAAAAATAAAACAGAAATGTGGCACATGAGCGACCTCAAAAGAAACACATCTAAAGAGGTGACAGACAGAAAGAGCCTAGAAATTCTTTCTCTGCTCATCGCAGGCCGATACGGTCGACAGACTGGACTCCCTCAATGCAAGAACCAGGAGGCCCAGACCGGCACTGTGGGTGGGTGGGTGGTGGGTGGGTGGTCTGTGATTCTGGGGCGAGGAGGCCTAACACACCCATTTTCTGCCATTCACCCCACCCCATCTACCCATCAACCACATTGATGAGTCAGTCAGTCTCAACCGTGGGGTTTGAGGTTCCCTGGTGTGGGAGTATCTAGAGTGTTTTGGGGGCACCTCCAAGGAGAGAGAGAGAGAGAGAGAGAGAGAGAGAGAGAGAGAGAGAGAGAGAGAGAGAGAGAGAGCTGATTACGAAGGTGGCTCGAATGAGAGCGTTTTCATTACTCAAAGGATTGTGGGATCAAAGAAATGATGGTAATGAAATGTAATGATTAAGAGGAAGATTATGATAACCCGGAGGCCTCATTTCCTGCACGCTCGCAGTGAGTTGCAATGGGTCTTGAGAAAGAGAGAGATATAAATGTAGGTTATTTACGGCAAAAGGTAATCAAGTTTGATAACATTTCCTTAAATGATACAGACTTCGTTACATAACCCTCGAGGATTGATAAAAGCAAACACACACACAACACACACACCACCACCACCACCACCACCACCATCAAGCAACGAACAAGATTCCCACAAAGCAAAGAACTGGATCCCAAACAAGGCGAGAATGATAATAAACCTGTCAATCTCGAGAAGAGCTGGACAGACTAATATAAACCAGCTGTCATGTGATAAGACTTTTATATAGGCAGTCTGTCCGAGTTTCTCTCCGATACAGGTTAGAGAGTCTAGAAGCAGAGGCTCATGAAACTCCTCCCTAAGCCTCCAGGCACCAAACTTCCCCCACCCCCTCCCCCGCTTCTCCCATTTCTCAGTAAATATCTCCCCTTCCCTAAGAGACCCCCACCTCTTGTCTTCTCAAAACATTACCTCCTCCCGGCTGCCTCATTATCTCTTCTTCTGTCTGTAATTCCTGGAGGAAAATGTTACTTAACAATTATCCCTTTTATCGCACCGCCTTTCAATATCAACGTTTTACCAACGTGACGTGAATAAAAACTAAGATAACTTCTTACGTAACTATTGTTTTTTTCCCGGTAACTTTCAACTGTTAATTTCCCGGCGTAGCAAAAGCAATGTTACATGAATGTAGATTCAATGTGTAACAAGACAAGACAGTGATAGGAAGGTGTGTAATTTCTCCAAGATATCCGCGTAACGATGAGACCTTTATGTGAATCGGGATTGGGACTGAATTCCTCAGTATAACTGACTGATTGAAATGAGTCAGAGACGAATTCAAGTTAGGTCGTAGCTTTCATAGGAGAAAAGGCAGGGCTGCCTTCGGAAATTTTGCATGACCTTGGAACTGTGGAATAAAACGCGTTTAACTTCAGAGGCGAGGGCTTCCGTTGGATATTTTCCTCACTCGGTATATTTCATTCTTCGCAGACATTATCAATCCACTTGAAAATGATAAAATCGCTTACTCGCAGATTGTCAAGTGAATTTTTTTTTTTATTCCAATTTTATGTACTCCAAGATTTAAGGGATACCTTATTTGATTTTGAATTTACATTAACTCGTATAATCCCTAGACATTTCATCCTACTTCAAACTCAGACTATCCAAATCATTTAATTAAACCTCTAAACAGGCACATGCACATGCATACTCATGCATACATACATAAATACATATACACACTTTATAAATATATATAATATATACATACATATATCCACACATGTACATATATATATATATATATATATATATATATATATATATATATATTTATGGACTGAGAGAAAGAGCACAATAAGGATCAAATAAAACGAAGCCACTTTGTAAAACAGAACCGTGAGAACTTTCCGGTTTGGCCTGACAGATCGGACCCAAGAGAGAACGAACCTTGAACTCACTAAGATTTATTTAATTATTATTCTAATAATATTACAATTTTATTATAATATTAAAATAAGACAATTCTAATGATATTATTCTAATTCTTTACGTATCGATCAGAGAGGCCTAACAAGCTCTCAAAAAGGAAGGAACAATGAAAATATGATCATGCAAGAGACAATAATGAGTTGCAAGGATTACATAATGTCCGTATTGAAGACAAGACGCGGAATGAAAAAAAATTTATAAGCCAAACAGTTTATGATGTCAAGACAGAAATACAAATTCATAAGCAAATATCTGATAATGAACCACAAGGAGAAATGCATCTCAAGTTTCGAAAATGGGAAAAAAAAAAAGAGGCAAATACCAATGCTCCTCTCAAATCCGACAGTTTTGCTTATTTAATAACTGATGAATATGGTTAAATTAAGCCCTTACAAAACCTATGACTGATAAAAACATGAGAGTGAATAATGAAGAAAAATGGTGACTTTTGATGCAGAAAAAAAGCATCAGACCACACTCTTGAAAAGTGGAATCATTGAGAGAGAGAGAGAGAGAGAGAGAGAGAGAGAGAGAGAGAGAGAGAGAATAACGGAAGAAGAAACATATTCAAACGCAACTCACGGAGCAGAATTTTTATCAGTCACATACAAACAAATCTAGAATCTGACTATTTCTGCATTATTATTATTATTATATTTATCTATTTTTTATTTTTTTTTTTTGCTCTATCACAATCCTCTAATTCGACTTGGTGGTACTTATAGTATGGGGTTCCGGGTTGCATCCTACCTCCTTAGGAGTCCATCACTTTTCTTACTGTGTGCGCCGTTTCTAGGATCACACTCTTCTGCAAGAGTCCTGGAGCTACTTCAGCCTCTAGTTTTTCCAGGTTCCTTTTCAGGGATCTTGGGATCGTGCCTAGTGTTCCTATGATTATGGGTACAATTTCCACTGGCATATCCCATATCCTTCTTATTTCTATTTTCAGGTCTTGATACTTATCCATTTTTTCCCTTTCTTTCTCTTCAACTCTGGTGTCCCATGGTATTATTATTATTACTATTATTATTATTATTATTATTATTATTATTATTATTATTATTATTATTATTATTATTAAATAATGCACAATACAATCATTCTGTTTGCCAGATATGTTAAAATCTACATCGATGGCTTTAGAAGCAGCTCTGATGATCAATCTCATAATTACCAATCTAGCAAATGTTAACCAACATGTCTAGAACCACAAGTGATACACTTAAAAACTATTCACGTATTGCAGTGCTACTGGAAAAAATAGCACCCTCATGAAAATAATTTATAGAATCCTTTCTTTTCTTAAAATGAAGCTTTTGCACCCTCTTTTCTGTTTAAAATATTCAGTTTGGTGTTCCGAGGTGGCGCTCTTAACAAAATTCCTTACCATAAAAATCTGTTCTAGTTAGATATTCGTTTTCAACAGGCTTTTAAACTACTTATTTACTAATGCTTCGTATCTTCTGACAATATTCTGAGAGAGAGAGAGAGAGAGAGAGAGAGAGAGAGAGAGAGAGAGAGAGAGAGAGAGAGAGAGAGAGACTCGCATTATATGATCATTCGTGAAGGGCTCTCAACTTCTACAGTCTATCTTCAAATGAAAATTCAATACATCGTTTTCTACTTATATTCATTCTCGTTTTCTGTATCAACGGGAAGCTTTATAGTTTAATCACTACATTGAACGGTGCCCATATCGACATTCAGTACGGGAGCCACTTCCTAGTTCAAAGCACGTGTATTATTAAAGGCCCTTAACGTTCGCAATGGCAATACCTATTTAAAAAAAGTGCTAAAAATCACAAGGACTGGGAGACAGTTACTCACTGTTTTCTCAAAGATCACTTTGGTGAAGAAAACCTACAAGATGTAAATTCAACATTTGTCTCCCCTTAGCAAACGCTGCCATCACATGCAAATCGCAAGGATTACATTCAAATAGATTCTTATCGTCAATTTTTCGGGAAAAGTAATTCTCTTCTGTAACAGGGGATGAGTACTAAAACTAAAATACCCAAAGATCAATATGAGAGAGAGCGAGAGAGATGAGAGGAATCTAGAGAGAGAGAGAGGGAATGAGAGCGAGAGGAGAGAAGAGAGGATGAGTGAGAGAGAGAGCATAATACCAAATAGGGGTAGTGTATATGACAAATGACTCACTGAATTTAAAGCTAGAAAGTTGCCTTTTTTTCCTCTGTATTCACTGTCTGTCTTAGACTTTGTACTTTAAATATTCTTTTTGGCTTTTTTCTTTCAGACAAAATCAACTGTAATCTATTATTTCATTCTTCTTAAAGGGAAACGTCTGACCACGAAGGAAATTACATGAAGTAATTATTACTGACATTAATTTGCCTTCCTGAAATTGCCTCGCCAACTCTCTCTCTCTCTCTCTCTCTCTCTCTCTCTCTCTCTCTCTCTCTCTCTCTCTCTATATATATATATCTATATATATATATATATATAAATATATATATAATATATATTATATTATGCATATAGGGGACCTAATAATGAGACAATCACAAATAAGGAAGCAGTTAAAGACCTTGGTGTGATGATGAATAGGAACATGTTATGCAACGATCAAACAGCAATTCTATTGGCAAAATGTAAAGCAAAAATGGTAATGTTGTTACGGCACTTCAAAACAAGAAAAGCTGAACACATGATTATGCTTTAAAAACATATGTTCGTAGTCCACTTGAATATTGCAATATGATATGGTACCCACACTATCAAAAGGATATTGCACAAATAGAGAGTGTACAAAGGTCCTTTACAGCTAGAATAGAAGAAGCTAAGGACCTTGACTACTGGGAAAGACTACAATCCTTAAAATGATATAGTCTAGAAAGGAGAAGAGAATGCTACATGATAATTCAGGCATGGCAACAGATAGAAGGAATAGCTGAAAACATCATGGAGCTAAAAATATCAGAAAGAGCAAGCAGAGGTAGATTAATAGTGCCCAAAACTATACAAGGAAAAATAAGGAAAGCACACAGGACATTATAATCCACTACGCACCAGCATCGATAATGCAGCGTCTATTCAATGCGTTGCCAGCTCATCTGAGGAATATAACAGGAGTGAGCGTAGATGTGTTTAAGAATAAGCTCGACAAATATCTAAACTGCATCCAAGACCATCCAAGATTGGAAGATGTAAAATATACCGGAAGATGTACTAGCAACTCTCTGGTAGACATTAGAGGTGCCTCATACTGAGGGACCTGGGGCAACCCGAACAAGATGTAAGGTCTGTAAGGTCTGTAAGGTCTCTCTCTCTCTGGATACGGTCGCATCACAATTAAATAATAACACATTCTATGGAAGTAAATCATTCCAACAGCTTTTCGCTTTGATACTTCATATAAAAGAAATCGGTGCTTCGAAAACTGCGCTTATAAATACGAAGGTAAAATGTTTTCATATAAAGGAGATGAACGCAAATTATGCCTTCGCTTTCGTTATTTTCTGTTGTAATGCTGTATCGAATGCCAAGTCAAATCATGCAAGCTAGTTTTTAAAGACAGAAAATTGTTTAATGGAGAGGTTTAACAGAATGGTAAAGTACATCTGTGAGCAGGAAGACGCAAACAAGACGACAATGAACATACACGCATAAAACATTAAGGTCGTGGATATACTAGCAACGTCAATGAATACTAATCATATATATATATATATATATATATATATATATATATATGTATATATAGCTATATATATATATATATATGCACGCAAGGACAGACACATATAAATAAATAAATAAATAAATAAATAAAAAAATAAATAAATAAATAAATAAATAAATATATTGATGGATTTACCGTGAAATACTTG
>NC_061108.1:113567965-113630465 GCF_015104395.2 Macrobrachium nipponense
GCAGGACTCGAGCCCAACGGAAAAGATAGACATTCCCGGAACATAATATTGTCGTTGGTTTTTTTTAAATATCACAGCACGCATCTTTATTTCATCTATCATTTATTTCTTATTCAGCTTTTCAGCGACTCCAAATTTTCATTAAATAGACCACATTTCTATCAAGCAGGCGTGGCACTGAGATGGCAGAGGTAATAATGAGTGGCTACCAACAGTTAATTTTTATTTCCAATGACCAAACACACACACATATATATATCATATCAATATAATATATAATAAAATATAATATATAATATAATATATATATATATATATATATATAATAAATATATATATATATATAATATAAATATATATATATATAAAGGTTCTTGCCACGAAGGAAAAATGAAAAGTGAGATAGCCAAGCACTTTCGGTCTAGTGCGACCCTTTACTGAGTAAAGGGTCGCACTAGACCGAAAGTGCTTGCCTATCTCGCTTTTCATTTTACCTTCGTGGCAAAAACCTTTATTTATACATAGCATCACGTTTTATATACTTCGTGATCAAGTTATTCATATATATATATATATATATATATATATATATATATATATATATATATATGTGTGTGTGTGTGTATGCATGTATGTATCTATATGTGTGTGTGTGTTTGAGCAAGAGCTGTATGACTAAACGTGCAAGCTTAATGACCATACTATGCATTGCCAACAAAAAAGTTTTAACGCTGCAAATATTCAGTAAATGTTTAAGTCAGCAGTCACAGATGTCCAGCACTTAAAGACAGTTATATAGCATAAACCACACCGAGCAATCCAATGAACTACCTTCCAATCAAGTAAGGGAACAGTCAAGGAATTCTAAAAGGTTCAAAATGAAGCCATTAGCGACAGGGCAATTTTCCCTCTAACCTTGTAATCAGTTCCGGAGCTTCTGACCTTTATTGGAGGATTACCTCACATATCCAACAGGAGTGTTTAACATTTATATAAGGTCGCTGAAAGTCGGATAATCCCCGGGCCCCTTTGTCCTTTAGTTATCGCAACGTTTCGTGACTGGTGTTCTGAACAGATTCCAAATAAGGGCAAGTCAGCGCGCATATGGAGTCACTCAACTACGTGATCCAGTGATCAACAGGAGATTTGAATCCTGAGTCACTAGATAACCTAAAATGAATTTCAGATTTCTTATTCAACATAATGATGTTTAAGAATAAAACGACAAAAGGACTACTGTCGATGCTACGTGGATTTCGTAGCTCATATCCTCATGCCATTGCACATTCATTTGGAGGTATTTTTCGGTAGAGATTGACATAATCTTTTATCAACTTAGCTTCAAAAATGTTTACTTACATACCTGTAAGTTATCCATTCGAATTATATGATATCTACAAGTATTTTTTTGTTTGATTCAGAACGCCGACGTCAACTGAAAGGTCAGCCCGACGCCGGCATCTTAGACATGGCCGAAAAAGGTTAATCTTTCTTATCAATTGACTGTACATACTCGATTTTGCTTTCTTTGCCTTGTCAAGGACCTTATAGAAAATAGGGTCCATCATTATGATAATTTCTACTTATTTTATCAAATAAAAATATTATAGAAATTTTAAAGGTTACACTGTTGTTGCAATGCCAATAATTAATCAACAGTATAATCAGCAAATATAACCCAATTCAGTCCTTCCACACAGGTTAAATGGTATACATCCATACCACCTAGATTATTCATCTTGTGGTTTGACACTCAGTAATATTATGAGCTTCCTGTACTCACCATTAGTGTACATACACACTCAAGCATGTAAAACCAGGCCGACAGAAACATTCACACACACACACACTCACATATAAATATTTATGTATTCATGTGTGCACGTATATGTGTATTATAATACCATAAAACATTAGCCACATCCAGTAAGAGAAAAAACATTTGTACTACAAATAATAACGAATAATGATCTCATTTGCCGAGTGTATCTATAAGGATCAAATTAATCTACTAACTCTCAGACATATCAACCAGATTATTACCAAAAAAACGAATCGAAAACACGAGTGATAATCCCAATATTGAGAATGCGCAAAAAATTCCTTACGTGTTTCCATTAAAATTTAACACGAGAGAGAGAGAGAGAGAGAGAGAGAGAGAGAGAGAGAGAGAGAGAGAGAGAGAGAGAAATTCCTTACGTGTTTCCATTAAAATTTAACACGAGAGAGAGAGAGAGAGAGAGAGAGAGAGAGAGAGAAGGGGCCATGTTTTCCCATTAAAACTGAGATCCTATACACTGCCTCCTCCAACAAGGGCCACATGAAAGCCATAAAAAGATGCTGTAAACACAGAAGTTAGTGGAGTCGGGGGGCCATAAGTTTACTTTTCTGGTACGCAAGCCGATTCTTATACAGACCGCAACTTACATCGGAAATCTTCTATCTTTGTTCATCATGAACGAGTGCGCTTACTACATTCATACAAAAGTATGTAGATATCATGTTTTTGAAGTACAGTGAGATCGATATTACCGGATTACGTTTAAAATGTGAAAATATGGAACTTTCATATGTGAAATGGGTAACAAATTATCACACAACAGGCACATACCATTACATATAAATAAATAAAAACATATATATGTGTACATATATACATTATATGTGTGTTATAAACTACGCACAGCGGTGGTGGGTTTCGACTATATGTACGAAACTTGAATTCAACAGGAGTACACACAATAAACCTGAAATCGTGGCTGGAAATAGTATCTGTCGTCCATGTATCAACCCTAAAAAGGCATAGGTTCAAATCCTGGCATGGGTAGTTTTTCAGAAGTTACAACGAATGCGATTTATGAGATATTTGTGGAGATAAAATGTTCAGATCTAAAACTGTCGCGTTAGAAATAACCAAGCTTTAACATTTACATTCATGTTTGTTCTTTACTGAGGCTGTTAGCTATCTCTCTCTCTCTCTCTCTCTCTCTCTCTCTCTCTCTCTCTCTCTCTCTCTCTCTCTCTCATACGCACTGTACAATATTTCAGGATAAACAGTTCCCAAAGTCGGGATGGAAACATTTACACCTACGGCGATAGGAAAATCATACTGCCTTGTTTTGTCCAAAATGGGTGTAAGGAAGAAAAGACCAAAAATACACAAGCCAGGGCACTAGAGTATTATTACTAAAAACAAAAAACTATCTAGAAATATGCCTAGGTATTAAAACGTGAAATACGGCACAATGATATTATGTCAGATTCTTAAGGTGCACATTTAAAATAATAAAAACCAACCGGAAACATGATTCCACTTTCAATAATTGAAAATAACTTTGTTTAAATGAGATTAGAAAATTTTTTTGCCTCGATGAGGCTATCATTTCTAACACACAAATACGAATGGAGAATAAAAGAAAAAAATAAGCGAGCAGAAGATCGAAGAGGACAAGACAGTTTGAAAACGCTACACGGGATAACATGAGACCCTTGTTCCGCAGTTGATGTGCCACCACGCTTGAAATAAACCAGTGCATCTGACTTAATGCTGAGATCAACCACCAGCATAAACATCCGGCATGACCACAACTACTGACAGCATGGACCAAGCAACAAATACAACGAGGCCAACAAAAACACCCGCAACAAAGGCAGCGGCGATAGTGCAACGGTGCCAGGAGTAATTGAGAGTGAACAAGCCTTGACTCTGACGGAAAGGTCAGCCTCTCATCGCATTAATACAGATTCATAAAAGCATCGCTGGAAACGTTCACACGAGCAGGGAGGAGGAGACGAGACGATACGCAGAAAGCCGCAAGCAGGAAGGACATTGATGAATTACAGCAGAGGTGGTGAACTTCCATTCAGTTAATGTGTGCATATACGGAAACTGATACAGAAACCAATACTTTTGTCTTCCGAACAGATGCGTATTTTATCTCACCGTCTTTATTCACAAATACACACACACAATATATATATATCTATATGTATATATATACATACATATATATATATATATATATATATATATATATATATATATATTTCTGCATTTATAAAATAGGGTCGTTTGCTTATTGTTTTGGTGATTCAGTGCCTTCAAGTACTGTATAAATACACATTATTAACAAAACAAAAAACAAAACAAAACAAAAACAAAACAAACAAATTTATAGATAGCTGGAAATCATTAAAAACTGTTGAGATGGAGACCACTATATAGGCCAACCTACGTCAGTATTTTCCCAGAATAGGCAATAAGAAAAGTTTAAGCCAAATACCAATATATCCTAAATTATACATATGGTATGACAGAAATAAAGATAATACAACAGCATAATTGAAAACTAACCTTATACATAAGAAACAATGTCGGAATAAAGAGAATAAGAGAATAAAACCAATTCGAACTTGACTATGACTGACTTACTTCCAGTTATACACTACTGTAATTCTCTTATGAAAAAGGACATTTATAATAAAATAAAGTCTCTCTCTCTCTCTCTCTCTCTCTCTCTCTCTCTCTCTCTCTCTCGTTTGCCAGCAAGTTTATGACTCACACGTAAAAACAGACACAGGAAGATGGATAGACAAACGTAACGACAAAATGGGCCAAATAAATTACACATATAGGTGTCAGTATATATATAACGAGAGAGAGAGAGAGAGAGAGAGAGAGAGAGAGAGAGAGAGAGAGAGAGAGCAAGGTAATAAACGTTGCCAGCTTGGAAGCTACAAAAGTAGCACGTGAGGAAGAGGCACAAGAAGAAGTCAAAGTAGGCGAAGAAATCCGCTTTTCAAGATCACGTCCGTTGCCAACCTCTGTAACCCCTCTCACTCTGCTTCACACTCACTCCCCCCCCCCCTCTCTCTCTCTCTCTCTCTCCTCTCTCTCTCTCTCTCTCTTCTTGATACCACCCTCCTCCAATACCCCTTGCCCCCAAGAACCTGTATTGTGTCTCAGTCGTCCTTGTTACCTTTCGCTCAACTGATTTTTTGCTGTGTATATTTGTCAGGGATGATTAACTCATTAACCTATATTTTTTGTCAGTTACAATGAAGTATTGGGGGCATAACTCATTTCAGCTTTAATTAAAAAGTATTACTAAGGTTACTGAATTTCATTCTTGTTCACTGACCTCAACATTTTGACAATATTTTAAAAAGTAATTGCAACAACGATCATAATAGCAATAATAACAGTATTATCAATAAGAACAGCAACAACAACATCAACAACAACAAAACTTACTCCAATAATAACGATAAACTAACAAAAATAGATGAGCTTCTCAGTCACCAGCCAACGGGGAGACCATGACCAGACGATGGCCACGGAAATGTTTCAATTCCTTAAATTTTACATCATCTGTGTAAATAACCACAGATACAATCGCCGATATGGCGTTCATCCCGCGACTATGCCATAGAGAAACGGTATTTGAACTCTCTCTCTACCTCTCTCTCATTTGCTTTCCTTTACTCACAGACTAACATACATACGGGTGCGCGCATACAGATAGATAGCAAAGTTCTTGCTAAACCCATCGGAGTTGACAATTTAGTAAAAAAAAATCCTGATGAATACTGTAAACACTTGAGTTATCCCATCAAAAGAACGTCTTTTTATTGGATCAGTGTGCCAAACTTGAAAGATACACGACCAAACATGATACCTTGGAACATGGGAATTAACGCCCCAAGTGCACAAGATATTATTTGGTACATTTTACATATTATTTTCAAATTTAATTTTCATTTAGTTACAAAGACTGTGTTCATCTTTTCCTCTCCTCTCAAGTTATGAGGGAATTTATACTCCAGAACACTAAAGCAACAGATTAGCATGGCAATCGTAAAAACTTTAACTTTCTAAATCAAACGTCTAACATTATGTAGCTCCTTCACCTATTTTGCCAATTTCATATTTTTCCTTATCCATGGAGCCAAGTCAAATGTGGGCAAGCTATGCTCATTTCAGCTTACTCACTGCTAAATTCATATTCCAAACGGAGAACCACAAAGTATAACTCGATGCTGTTATAAGCCAGGGCATAAGGGAGACTCAAAGGAAGAAAAAAGATGCGCGGGTAATATGATATGACTGACTGCATTACACCAAGGGAAGCAAGAAACCTGCGTTGTGAAATCAACAAAAACAAAATTAAAAGGCAAACTGTAAGAGCTTGGTGTTACAAGAAAACAAAATGAAGTTGAGCATACAATGTAAAAATTAGTAAAAAAAAAAAAAAAAAAAACGCCTATATCTTGCAGTACAAAAATTTAAAACTTCATTCAAACAAGAAAGAAAACCAGAAGTCTGGGATGACTACCAATCCAAGACAGAAATGCTATTTAAAATAGGAACAAAACTGCACACAAATGAAACGCGGTCCAAGGCAGAAATAAAGGGAAAATCACCGGTAGGCCAAAAATAAATTCAGTTACGTATATTGGCAAGAAGGGTGGAAAATGACTCTGGAAACATTAGAAGCGACTAGTACACATATAGTGCTTCCAAGATTAGTTTCGCTTAGGGTTTGGAACTGATAATCAAAGAAATGTTAATTTGAAATTATCTGATATCAACCAATGGCTGAACGTATATTGATTAACGGACGTCGGGGACGAAATCGCCAAACAAAAAATCGATAAAATAATATATGAAGACTCAAGACAGAAACGGGGCAACGTCGACACGAAGGAACACGATTGTTAAGGCTTAAGAGGACTGAAGCACACCACAAGAGATGAGGAGAAAAGCTGATGGAGCGCCATTACCAGAGGCGATTATGATGTAGATTGACAACTGGCTGGAAATCCGTTGAAATAGAGAAATAAAAGCCTCTAGAAAACAAAAACAAAAAAACTGATCAAAACACCTTGTGATAGGTAGCGGTGAATCGGCTGTAGAGGCATCAGAAAAAAAAAGAAAAAAAAAAGAGCCTCCATATTCAATAAACGGAAGCTAACTTTGGTAAAATATTTATATACAGAAAATCTATCTGTCTATCTATCTATCTATATATATATATATTAAATATATATATATATATATATATACTATATATATATATATATATATATATGATATATATATATATATGCACATAATGTATATATAAATATATAAACACAAAATCCATGAAGGAAAGGGAAACAGTACAGACAAAATCTACGAAGGGAAGTGAAACAGTGGAGTACCGCTTTCTTTCGTGGATTTTGTCTCTATTTATATATTCATCATACTCCATATTTTCGTGATTCATTTATACACACACACACATATATAAATTACTTGAGAGTGTTGTATGCTAAAGCCGATAGGACGCGTAAGTTATTCAATTTTCTAGTCCAGGAGAAGGCACAGGAAGAAAGAAAGTTGGAATTTTACCAGGAACGAAGCGATAGATACCTCACCCCCCTCCTCTGAAAGCATTAGAGTCAAGACTCAGACGTATGTATGCACATACATAACTACATAACTATATCATATTTCACGTGTAATTCCACACACACACACACACACACACACACATATGTACCCATTAATTTATCAAAACCCGACGAAGAGAGAATCAGAGAGAGAAAGATGACGTATGTATCTTTTACAACTTTTTGACGACCCTATAACTCTGGCCTTTGTGTCTATGACGTCATCATATGACGTCATGACATCATTATATCCTTACCATACTTGGACATTCTTTTAATAATAAAAAAATGTTTACTTTAGAAATAAAATCTAAATGTCTGAGTTTACATTATTCACAGAAATCTCTTCAAGCATGTTTAAAACCAGGCATAGGTCACATTCAGCCTTTTCATCTAAAAATACGAGACAAAATCATAATCATCACTTTTTTTCATCATCCTAGGCGCCGAAACGAAGCATTTAGCCGAGATCCAAAGCTTTCTCTTAGATGTTCTGCGAAGATGAGGCCTGGATTGTTTCCCCCACACGGGAAGCCAATACTCTACACTGAATCAATATCACCTTTTTTTCTCTCCTCCCTTCCTACCTACAGCCTTACATGACAATCATATAACAAGTTCTCTAGATTTCAGACTAGAGATACTAAACTCATTCCTCTTGAAATTAAAGGTCATCTGACATAAATGAATTCCTAATTATAGTATTTCTCAAGTATCATATATATTCGTATACAACGTATACTTCAATGCTTCAAACGTGTTTTACATATGTACTCAGAATGTTGTTAAAGCACATGAAGTACGTATATATCTAAACATCGTGGCTTCTTTACCGAGAACTAAATATAGTATAAGAACGTCTTACAATATCTCTCCGTTTCCTTCCTAAACATGGAGCAGGTTATTCTTTTAACGGACTGTCTTCTCCGGTTTTTCGTTGTCCTATTTTCCACTCATTCTCTGTCTTCCCTTTATCTTTGCCTTGTGATATTCTTGCAATTTTAAACATCAAAATGGCCTATTACATCAAACCCCGAACCCCCCATCGCCTTGATTTCCATCTGTGATGTTCATGAACCACTTAACGTTCTCCTTCGTAACTTAAGACCAGAGAGAGAGAGAGAGAGAGAGAGAGAGAGAGAGAGAGAGAGAGAGAGAGAGAGAGAGAGAGAGAGAGAGAGAGAGTGTTTTCCTTCCATGCTCTAATATCAAAAGAAGTTGAAAAGAATTTCACGTTGAATGTATAAATGGAAACCTTCATCATATATCAGGGGTTGTGCATCTTTATAAAGGCAAAAATAAAATGACCCTCATCTTGAGAAAAATACTCCAAGGCGTTTCAGGAGCTCTCTCTCTCTCTCTCTCTCTCTCTCTCTCTCTCTCTCTCTCTCTCTCTCTCTCTCTCTCTCTCTCTCTCTCTCCTTGTTCTTCTTCCAATATCATGGGACATGTAACACCCCACGTAGGTGTCAGATGAGTAGGTCGGTTTACAGCGGCTTACAGAAGGCTATATTTGTTTTGACTTGCGCTCAAAGTTACGGTGATCTCAGGTGATGTTTAGGATTTACTCTGATATAAGAGAGTAGATCTTTCTCGGCTACAGTAGGACGTCAGTGGCCTTTTAAAATCAGCTAACATTCAAGAGCTCACTTAAAATATAGTTAACTTCTGTCGAAATCAGAACTTTGTCAGTGTTACCCAGGTTAACAGCCAGATTTGGTTTCAAATACAATGTTTCCATAATGTTTATATTCGGCTTCTGTTATATTATCTTGCTTACAGCATAAATTTATCGTAATTTGTTAAGACGTCAACAGCAAAATTAACTATGGCAATCCTCAACCGAAATTTAGCATACTACGGCCAATTCCCTGCGCTGAACTTCTAGCTTATTCCCAAAGTGCAAGTGTAGCCGGTACCCAAATGTACTATAAGCATATGTCAAAATATTTACTCTATCACTGAACTGACTCTCCCTCTCTCTCTCTCATGACGCCATAGCCGTACTTTTACTTCCCTACCTCTACAAGGTGTGGATTACTTTATCAGAATTATTAGTGACACACAATGATAAATAACAAGCTAAATAAAAACTGAATTATGACAACTCGGTTGGGTGTGCCAAGTACCACTCATTGTTTTTGAGAGAGAGAGAGAGAGAGAGAGAGAGAGAGAGAGAGAGAGAGAGAGAGAGAGAGAGAGAGAGAGAGAGAGAGAGAGAGAGAGAGAACAAATATCACGTACGTTTGGGTACCGGCAACATTTGCGCTCTCATTTTCAAAAATAAAACTAGATCTCAAATCTGTTCGCTTGGAGGTGGCAGAAGATTTGTTAACTCACCTCATTGGGTCACTGTGAGGGTCACCTGCAACAAGTGATAAACAGCATGATACATCATACAAAATAGGCGGATTGGTGGATTGCGAAAAACTCATTCTAATTTTACTTTCAATTACTACTAGAATCTGGCCCCATTCCGAGTTCGGTGCGGGATACCGCTAGATTAAGAAATACCAGGAAACTGACGATTCTGTTTCAGATGAAAATAATAGCATTTTCGCCTGAGGACCCTTGTTCGAATCCTGGCTTCTACTGACATGAGCAAATAGGGACCTGAAGATCTTTGAATGTGGTGAATCGAAACCAGGCTGGAAAAGGGCATGGAGCTAAGAAACTCCAGGCTTACTCTGTGAACGAGCGGCTGGCACCTTCCAGGCCATCCGCTCTAAGGATAAAATACATACTGTTGATGATGCCTGCGACATATTATAGCTAGCCAGATAAAGTACCTTTTTTTCAGGATTTGTATACAACAATTCGATATTCCAGGGCTAAGTTGTTTAAACACTATCGAGTAAATCTTATACAAGCTTAGTTTGAAAGCAAAGGCCTTACGAATACCTACACCATAAAAGTAAACACCAATCATACATACGTCTAAACGGAATCTGGGGATTACTGTAGGAGACTGCAAATGGAAGAACGAGAACTACATGCATGCGAGCCCTTACAAATTCGTGAACAGATGATTACTTCTTGCATGCAATTCATACAAAATGGACAGTAATCGGTAGGACTAAAACTACTACAACTACATTAACATAATGGTGTAACATTGCCAATTAACTCACCTCCAAGGCAAAACATAACACATTCTAGTTTGATTTCGAAAATTAACTCAAACTTGGGAGCTAAGTAGTTAACTTGAGGGCACCCTCAAACAAAATAACTCTACTCCAAAACAGTTAGGGCCATGGTACAGGCTAAGGCACTGTCAAGATTAAAGAACTGTGGATTGATTTCGTAGGGACCTTCTCGAACAGTTTCTCAATAGATGCACAGTCTCTTCTGCCTTAATATGATGAGAACGAACGGTGTAGCATCTTGGTGTTGTAAGATGTATTAAGACTGCGGAGTAGCTATGTGTACTGAACATACAAGACTCATCATGCAAGTGTGGGCAAGGAAAAAGGACCTTATCTAGAGGGGGATCCAACAGAGGACTATGTGGTGAATCCTTAAAGGATTCTTATGGAATGATGAAAATTATACAAAAAAAAAAAAAAAAAAAAAAGGACATATTAAAGGTCGTCTCAGAGAATATTATCATTAACGCCTAGGCTTTATTCCAGACAAAATTTACTGCAATATTTCAGTAATGTTGCAACTACATTGTTCTTGTATAAAGTATGTTACAATAATCTGCAGTTTGAGTATAAAAAGGAAAGTACAGTAAAATAGTGATAAAATATAAACAAGTTAAACATAAATGCACAGCGAGAAGCATAATAAGCCGATGATCCTAGTAAGGATGGTTGACCAGATAACGAATGCAAAGCAACAACAAGACCTTCATGAAGCTACACAACCGGTTTGTTGTTTCATCATTCCACAAAAAAAAGGACCACCTGGACTAATTAGTCAACACCTTCAATCTCTAGTGCCTCTAATACTGAAGCACAGGTGCGCATTGAACGTGATGCACCTGTTACATGCTATATGACTCCTTTCAACAGTGACATTATCTTGTTGCACCCCCTGCAAATTGCAATAGATTCCCAAGATTTGCAGCAAAATTCTAGAAATAAACTAAGTTCTATAAAACTCGACCTAAATCAAACCATTTATCTTAAATCTCAAATTATTCTCTAATGTTAAATTTTCTCTCTTTACATCCCAAACGTTATCTCTTCCTCTTCTCCCCTTCCATATATGAAACGTGTAAAATTATATATATATATATATATATATATATATATATGTGTGTGTGTGTGTGTGTGTGTGCATATATATATATTAATATATATATATATATATATATATATATATATATATATATATATATATATATGGTCTCATTCCTAGCCATTGGTAGCGTTTACAAGTGTATGTGTAAACACGCACGCACGCACACACACATGCACGCACACACACACACACACACACACACACATATATATATATATATATATATATATATATATATATATATATGTGTGTGTGTGTGTGTGTGTGTGTGTGTGTGTATGCATATATATTTTGTAATTACACATTCACATATAAACACTATCAATGACTATGTAGGAATTTAGTCTCAACCACCTTGAGATAAACAAACGAGTCGCATAGGAGCCTGAGAATAGCAATAGCAACGATAAAACCTTCATCATAATTCTCCTTACTCATTACACGACCGACAACTGAAATCCAAGTTAAGCTTTACAAATGCAGTGGAAGACTTTCAAAAGAATTTCTGCGGCTGGACCACAAAACACCTCGCTCGATATTTAGGCTTCTCAACAAGTTCAATGTAAGGATGGAGGTAACCACGACTTCGGATCAAGGAGAAGAAAAGATTACGATATAGTCAGAAAAGATATAATAAGGAGAGAGAGAGAGAGAGAGAGAGAGAGAGAGAGGAGTTTGAGAGATAGAGAGATAGTGAGAAGAGAGATGTAGAGAGAGAGAGAGAGAGAGAGAATCGAAATATCATAGACTTAAGTTTAACTGATAAATGATAAGGAATACGAATTCGATAACAGAAAAAAAAAACAAGAAAATGTGTCGAAGAAAGAAGAGGAAAAGGATGTAATTTCAAATGATAAAGAAGCGACGTATGTATCCTACTTACAAAAGCATATCAATAAGAATCACATAGAAAGAAAAATATTAATCACATTTGTAAATCATTCCTAAATGTCCATAAACCATTAGCTAGGGCCTCATTAACAACCACCCCCAACCCCCACCCCACCCCTTCCCAATCTCCCACGCAACCTACAACCCGTGAGACACTGACAGAGATAAGAGCAAAAGTCACGCCAAAGTTTTTGCCTTCTGCTACTTATGTGGAAGGACGAGTTTAGAAATAGCTCCGTGTCACCCTACTCGCCATAATTTCCCTTCGGAAATCATGCATCTTAATCTCTGGCAACCCATAAACATCCACGCTCTCTTTAAGCGACGGAAAATCGGGAAAGACGAATCCTCCCTTTGATATCGAGCCGCGGATGAGAATGTACGCGGAGGTGTACATTGGCCTTGGTTACGATTTCGTCTTTTAATCTTCAAAAGAAAGCTTCAACTAAAGAGCTATGTTCGATATACTAATTACTCGCCCGCCATTTATGAACGATTGGGTCAACAGAACAACGTAACATTCATTTTGGCAAACAAATCATTTCCAAATTTGATTTTGCAATTGATATTTTTGAAATATAGTTTGCTCTGTCTCTATTTTTAGCCTTCATTTGACTCTAGTATGAATATGTAATAATATTTTCAAAATTTAAAACTTGAAAACGTCTGCTTGTTTAAACTTTCATCTCCCTTTTCTTAGCCATTTACACATGCCTTATATCTGTCTATGTACAGGTATGACAGATATATAAACATTTACAAAATAAAAAAACCCATGTTCTGGTCAGTTTTCATGGCCACTTTTTCGTCTGCATGACGTGTCACTCTTCTTACTTGTAGCTTTTAGCGTGCAAGTCCTCATTTAATATATATAACTATTAAGCTCTCTCTCTCTCTCTCTCTCTCTCTCTCTCTCTCTCTCTCCTATTTATAAGCAAAATCCTGCAAACCTTCGAAATGTATTAAAATATTCCTGATAGCTCCTGTCATCCTCATCATCTGCACAAAAAGACATGACTCCTCTGGTCATATACGCGATGTCTCGCTTTATGGCGAGAACGGTCGAAAGCTTCCTGTTTCTTTTTTTTCAACCTTTTTGTATTTTGAAAAATACAGACTCGTATACATTATCTTGGCTTTAAACTCAACTCTAACATTACATCACATGACAGTCAAAATGTAAACAGCTCATCATAGCATAACGAGACTTATGGAGACTCTTTAAAATATTACACAGATATCGTAGAGCATTAGCAGCAACTAGAACAACAACAACAACAATATAAACAACAATAACCGTAATTTCATTTAACTGACCATTCAGTGAAGTTTTGATACATTTACAATTTACTTCCCGGAATTACCTCTTAGTATTACTAACACACTCTAGATTAAAAGTTCGTCGCAATTTAGCTAGCATCGTACAAGAATATAGAGCACTGGTTAAACATCAGACCTTAACATTTTCAATTAGAAATATCTCTGGGAAGTTTACAGTGTACATTCCCAAGCAAATGTGTTGCAGCAAACAACAGTGTCACAAGATATTCACAGCACTAAATACTGAATTGAAATGCCGTAGATTTCACTATTACTTTTCTCAATCTACATTCTCCGTAGTCCCTTAAGTAGGCTGAAGTTTCTCCAATGTAAACAAAAGCGTCTAATCAGCACGTTTCCAAATGGCTGGGGGAAGTCGCTTCGTTTGATGTCTCCTTTTACATTCCTTTCTAAACTATTTCAAATGAGTCCAGTACTGGTATGCAAGGTAAATTCCACTTATACATAAAAATACCAGTTATACATATAAAAGTTTATATTTGCAAAAGCTTTTACTGACGGAAGCAACGCTTATAAAAAATATGCTGATCATAGCATATAAGGTAAGATTTAATACTCCAACATTTACGTCTAATGACCCTTTGAGTCTGCAGAGTTCTGAGATGGTTCACCTCTGAGAGGTTGTCAGACAATTATAATCCTAATAGCGTCACTCAGCCCTGCAAAAGAAGTCTGTTCAATTATCTTTTTCTTAAATTAAGGCCAACTTGAGTATAATAAAGATGCAAATGACAGAATTCTATGAGGGAAAAGTATCATGAACTGACCATATACCATTATGCATTACATATAATGGTGATTAAACGGTACCGAATTTAGCACCATACACTTTACGATGGAATCATTCCTCCGGAAGGAATGCCTTGGCATAAACCTGCTCTTTGAAAGTTACATTGATAGTATTCATTATGACTTGACATAAACTCGGTAAGTGTCAACATGTCACCTAGGTCGTTAGGCCCATCAAGAAAACGTGTTAACATTTCCTAGAAATACATTGTTTATTTTGATCAGTAAACCCTCTCTCTCGTGGTTTCCAACACAAACATATCATCTATCGAAGTACAAACATAGACCCTACTTTTTGTGTTCTTACCGAAATAGTCAGTGAGGAGAAGAAGAACGTTCATATATAAACTAGTTTCATAAAAAAAAATAAAAAAAAAAGAGTCGTATTGCAGGTGCTGCGGCTTTCTATTCCTGATTCATAGTCCAATAGTCCGCATTTAGACTAAATTGGATATTAGGCAAAAGGTTGCACACACACAAATATATATATATATTAAGTATATAGATATAATATATATATATATATATATATATATGTGTGTGTGTGTGTGTGTGTGTGTGTGTGTATACATATATATATAATATAAAACAGAGAAGGAGAATATATCCTCCTGCACGGGTGGAAAGTAGGTCATGTTTAAACTAAACACCAGTATTTCCCCAAAATACGGATACTATACAAACTGAATCTTCTGGAAATTATATATTTACACACAAATACACACGCATGTGTGAGTGCATGTTTGTGGCCGCGTGCGCGTGTTTTACTATATGAAAACCCCTCTAAGTCTGGGAAGGGATTTTTAGAAAAAAAAGTTCTAGCGCTCACTAAGCAAAATGTTTTAAAATATACGATGACTACAAAAATCAAAATTTCAGTAGAATATATATTTGTCAGTATAGATCATATAAACTTCAAGTAAATAAACATGTAAATGTCAGTCACAAAACGAGGGCAAGATAAAATATGAAGAGGGGAGGGGCCAATGAGATTTCTGTTCAAAATCCAGGCAAAAACTTTACGGAAAATTAAATTTCTAGGAAGGGGAGAGAGACTGTATAAACAGGTAGTTTTGTGTTGAAGACATTAGCATTCGACGAAATTGATGAATGTAGACTTTGAAAAAGGGGCGTTAAGAGCTGATGCAAGAGCAGATGGGATTGACGCAAATCTGAGAGCGATTGCGGAAGTGACAATTACGAATGTGAGGGAAGGTGTTCATATAGAAGCCTGAAATGCACCGTTAAACTGGTTGAGACTGACTGAATAATTAAGCTGGTTTTCAAAGGACAGACCACCAGTATTTGTATTACTTTGCTTAGATTTATTCTCATTTAGCAATTCAGGGTTCATAAGAGGCTTTAGTTATGTTTACTGAAGCAATTCCTTTAGGGAACACATATTTACATACTTACGTACATCACACACACACACACACAGAGAGAGAGAGAGAGAGAGAGAGAGAGAGAGAGAGAGAGAGAGAGAGAGAGAGAGAGAGAGAGAGAGAGAGAATAACCACGTCGTCATTGAATACTTAATTTTCGTTAAATGTTTTGCAAGAGACCATGAAAGAATTTCGTTGGCCTTCAATTTGGGTTGTTTTATCCTAAACTCGAGGTTCTACAAACACCACGTTTACAATTACTGATGATTTAAATGTTTTACTAGATAATGAAAATAAACAATGGAAAGCTCTGATATCTGCAACAGACTAATTCGATAACTGATTCACTCAAAGCTGATTCGAATAAGTATTCATCTGTTGTAGACTTAAATGATTTGACGTCTCATTCACCAATAGACAACTGAGAGTATATGAACGTGTTTAATTTGAGTCATTTTTATTTTATCTTGGTTGTTAGTATAATTAGTACTAAGAGTGTAACTAGTACTAAGTATAAGTATTAATTAGGAAGACCTCTTCAAGTTAAGAATATGTTTACAACTTATGCGTGAGGGAAAATTTTGCACGTGTCCCGAGTAAGCTGGAGGTCGCATCACGCCTCGTTCCTTTGCATATAACCCTACCTAAGTGAATGATTGGATGAGTACTTTATCTGTGACCGGACAATACAGTCCTGTTAGAGTTATAAGTTATTTGTCATTAAGTGAATCTTTTGACGGAATGATATTCAATTCATTCATCTAAAGTTGCCTGGGGGATAGCGTAACTCATTCTAGTGTAGGAACCTGATCTAAAGGTTGATTTATTTATAAGTAGCTAACTGATGAGTTGAGAGATTCATAAACCAGAAACTAAATACAGCATTCATCTGCAGTTCGTCGCTTCATCAGTCTGTGGATGAATGACAGGTAGATTCAACATTTTTCGCTGATTTACCTGGAGCCGATTCACTGGGCTACTTACTCATCTATAACAAATCGACTGAATGATTCCTATATCCGCACTGGATTGAATGGATGGTTTATTCATCTTCAGCAGAGTGACGGGATGGTTGAGTTAGCTGTAGCTTCCAGACTGAATGACTTATCCTTCTAAATCGATCAATTAATCATACGACTGAGTGAGTTGAAGGGTGATTGACTGATTGAATGGGTAAGGTATTCATTTAGTCACTCAATACCCTGTATGGACTCTAAACCAAAGGTCTGTCGATGGAATCTAGGCGTAATTTATTACTGCATTTTCTAAACATATTACTTTTTAAAAAATTTATTTTAATCATGTAATAAGATATATCATGAGATTTATGATCTATATTTCCATAAAGTAAACCACGACTTTCGAAAAATATTAAGAAAGCTTGCAATGGAAGGTCAGGAACGCTAGAAGAAACTTACTGTTAATATCAAATTCAATATATAAGACTTAGAACATTTAATATTAAGAGGCTCAATTTTGTCTAGGGATATCCAAACAAGTTACTTCCTAATATTTGCTCCTTAAGTTTCGCTAATACAAATATAAACATGCAAAGGTATCAGCATCAATGTGAGATAATTAATAATCTATCTCGTTAAGCATAAATCAATACGACAGGAGCTTTGAGACCTTCAAGTGCATTTTGACATAACACTGTCAAGATGCACTTTAATATATCTTTAACGCCATTCCAATTCTAGATGAGAGCACACACACATACTCATATAGCTATATACATATATATTAGATAAATAATATATTTATATATATACATATATGCATATATGTATATATATAAAATGCACACGCACAAACAGAGAATGTAAGGATTGTCACACAGTCATAACAAATAAGTAACGTAAAAACAAACGCCATGGCTGCCGTACCACTGTCTGTTCAGTGGATGAAACAACAACAACTAAAGATGAATGCAGAGCCGAGCAGAGAGAAATCTGGGCACAAGCAAACCTCGTCCGAATGACTTCATCTAATGCTATGACCCCAGCGAGCTGAGCCATCCTTGGCTAGACCAGTGTCTCTCTTTCTCGCTCTCTACCGGCGGCGGAGAAGCTTGGACAGTCGCCCTCTCGACTTCTTCGGAGAGTCTAGTAAACACGATGTCTCCACCATCGAAAATTACAAGACTGTTTAAAAGTAACATTGGTGAATGAATAATGGTAATAAAGGGGCTAATTATCACCTTTTTATGATGGAAAACGATTTTACTTTCAACGTAAACGGAAACACGGCACTAATGGAACATTATGCAATATAAATACAAACATTAATAAGCTTGTTACTATTCTTTTAGGGCGCAAGTTCATTTTGATTTTAAATGCATACGGAAGCGCAGATCTTGGTAAAAAAAATAAAGTTACGTTAACCTCGTAAGCAACTGCAAAATAACAATCATTCAAGGCAATTTGTCACCTACACCACAATCTAAAAATCAAAGACAGCTGACATCGAGAAATAAATGATTTTGGAAGGTTAAGCGCCGTCATATAAAACAGTCATGAGCAACGAATATACACTTTCATATATTCAATCGTAGATTACTCTTTACAAGGAAGAACCACAAAATAATCTTCACACACTGCTAACACATAAGACAAATGGGGGATATTGTTGACATATAAATCAGTTCGCAAGGATCAAAGAAAACAGTCACCTCATCCACAACTTGCCCTGGGAAATATTTCACATTTAGAAAGCCAACACTGAACTCTTATATAATACAGTGCCGTCATATAATGACCGAAGCACTTAAATAACGTAATCCTATTCAAGTGCTAAATCATTCAAGTGTGTTTTTTTTTAATATGAGGGAAGTCAGATTAAGAAGCACATAATTACATCTCCAATCCTACAACATTCCCCAGCAGCAGTTATGGTTTTGCTTCGAGGTATTAAGTTGGGGCTGATAAACGGCAAACAAAAAGAAAGAAAACTTGCAGTCACAGAAAATATAACAATTATTCGTTCATTTCCAACCACCGAAAGCAGGAACAAGATTTTGCCCGAAGAAGACGGAGGAGACGGAAAATAAACGGATGTTCACGACCTTAGCTCACTTTCAAGATAAGCTAACCTCACGGTTTCAAAAGAAATTTCGTCCAGATTTGTTTCAGACTGAGAATGACCTGTTAGAGGCCCATATTCGATAAAGCCAGAAATTTGCGATGATTTACAAACTAAGGAAGTAAAATGAATAACTAGTTTACTTACCAAGAAAGAAAAGGAAAAATATAGCGCAAGATACAACGCCTCAGAGAGAACCAAAGCTCAACACAGGTACCACGAAAAGTCGACACTGACTCTGTTCGTTCGGTTGGGACCAAATTAACTTCCCTCTCTCTCTCTCTCTCTCTCTCTCTCTCTCTCTTCTCTCTCTCTCTCTCAGTTCATTACTACAACTCTCTCTCTCTCTCTCTCTCTCTCTCTCTCTCCAAGTATGCAAGCACGTGTACAAAATTCAAGAACTACAAACTTAAAAATGCATTTATCTGTGTTACTAAAACACAATATACCACGTTTTTTATACATCCATACAACCTAATATAAAAACACAGTATGCATAAACAGAGGAGATGACAACGAAAGCGTACTAATATTTTACATCTTTACAATATCTTCTCCAGATATATCTATTAATGTAAATAAACATATTTAGATTCACATCCTCTCTCTCTCTCTCTCTCTCTCATATATATATATATATATATATATATATATATATATATATCAATACTACACACACACACATATATGTATATATTACATATTTCAACGAAGGTGAAAATGTCTTCATTTATTCCCGGCTTGGAAAAAGTCTTGCAGTGATAACCGTATCCAAAAGTGATTGAGGAAGTCGAGACGTTAAGATGTCATAGCGACTTTTTATATATACCTACACACACACACACACACACACACACACACATATATATATATATATATATATATATGTTTATATACACACGTGTATACATATACATAGATATATATACATATGTATATAACATATATATATTTATATATACAAATACACATTTATTTATTTATATATATAAATACATAGTATGTATACAGGTATACAGGTACATGTATGTATGTTTTACAGCTGGCGCCCGCGATTGTGTTTGTGGAGAGAGAGAGAGAGAGAGAGAGAGAGAGAGAGAGAGAGAGAGAGAGAGAGAGAGAGAGAGAGAGAATCATGAAGCAAACCTTTATCCAAACAGTCATTCGTCCATATATATATACGACGATGATTTACGAGTATAGTCTTATGAGTCGACTGTTTTTTCAGGTTAAAATTAAGAGCAAATGGAATGCATATGCGAACGCATTTGGATCTGGTACTGAAAATAAAAGTGAAAACTCAAGATAAACCGCCTAAAATAATCACGAACTGAAGACATTCATAAAGAAAATTAATGTTCCCTTTTGACTTTAAGTATCCGCTCATGGAGCCTAAGTCAGCCAGAGAGAGAGAGAGAGAGAGAGAGAGAGAGAGAGAGAGAGAGAGAGAGAGAGAGAGCACACCGGCAACTTGGCAACTGATAAGGAAATTAATTTTCATACCAACAAAAAACAATTGCTAGCGTATCTTCCGTATATATTACAACTGCGTCCACGTCACTTCTACTTGTTTAGCAGTAGGGGTAGCATAGAACATTTTTCCTCCCCTTTAACTACACGTGGAATCCGTCCCCAGAGAGAGAGAGGGAGAGAGAGAGAGAGAGAGAGAGAGAAAATGTGCTACATTTCACTCATGATAGCCACTCGAAATATACTAGAAAACCTTGAGATTCTAATAGCGTGTATGACACATACAAGCAAACCTTGAGAGAGAGAGAGAGAGAGAGAGAGAGAGAGAGAGAGAGAGAGAGAGAGAGAGAGAAATATTCATCTGAAACAGAGAAGCACCCAAAATGAAAAGGTGAGGGAAATAGAATATATTCGATCAAACTTAGAATTCTACTGACTGCTTAAGAGTGTCATGGAGAAGTAATACCAACAACTTTCTCCAACAACTTTTCAAGAGATGACGTGTAATCAAACAAACAAGTACATCACACTTGCACCGCCGGGACAGCCAACGAAAGTTGTTGTTTGTTTATTCTTTCAATGGCGAAAAATATTCGGTAAACAAAGTCCACGACAGTAAGACACAACAAAATGAATATTCCTGTAGCCAATGCCATCAATCTTTGTTCTAAACTCAAGTGTTTCTCCCAGTGGCAGCATCAACACCTTTAACGAAGACTAGTAGATGGATTCCCTTCACATATATCTTTTCGTCTTCACTGTTGCCTCACATTTGTACTTTATTTCATTACTCTATTTTTGTCTAGCTTCTACTTTGGTTTATTATTTATTCATAAAATAAGTGATTGAAAATGCAGTCTCAACAGCAGTTGTTATCACCGTCTTACTATTTCTTGGGAATTAATTCCCACTTTCTCATATCACACAGGCTCTTTCTATGCCTTTCTCCCTACTCCCTCTACAGTCACCTTCCCTCAGGACTCAGTTCACATATCCACCCCTTCAAAATCCGTCCCCCATCTCCAACCATCCCATCTCATGGATACTTGGTCGTCCCCTTCGTCTTCCCCTTCTACGAAAGAGTCCTAAATGCTCAGGTGTGTTCTGCTCCTCCCGTCTTTTCTCTTCCTCTAGCTGCCTCCTCCACTTCCACCTCCCTCCTGATCCGCCTTTCCTAACCCTCATCTTCCTCCATGACGGGGAATCTATAAATAGAACGGTACCCGTTCTCAACCAAAGACCTACGTAATAATACCAGACTGTTTACAAAGTAGCACCCTTCATAGGAACCTTTCCATAGCAGACGGCGTTATTGGCAAGCATCACTACGAGCGAGAAGGCCTTCTCATGATCTTATGAAAGAGATTCATGAACATAGTCCCATTTTAATAATAAAGTCAAGTCTTTCGTGTTCTAAGGCATCGTAGTCCATATAATATAGTCACGCATTTGTTTACCATTAGGCATCTAAAATGTAAAATTCATTTACGATGCAGTTTAATAAATAAATAAATGAATAAATCAACAGGCCGAAGCAGAATATTATTTCTTTAAAAGGTATATTTACATTTCAATTTTATCGTTCAAGACTATAAATCGTGCTTATAAAAGGTAAGAATAAGAATGTCGCGAAGTGCGTTTCTAAAAGTCATTTAGAAAGTCCTATTTCATATATCCAACAGTTGATAATCCAGTCTAACAAGCTAATACATAGATAGAGAGATAAATACATAAAAAAACATCGAAATAAACAAAATTATGAGTGACTGAAATTTTTCTGGGGGTCACATACGACCAATCATACATATGTATCTTTATTTTAGTATCCTTCGGCACTAATATACTCAAACTTTGAATTTGGCTGTAGAGCCACCATTTTTTCTGGCTTAACAAGCACTACTTAATAATGGAAGACAACGTATGTGATATTACAACTGGTACATAAAAATGGACATCAATTCAAACAATGCAAATAAAAATTGTCATTCGAAGGGCAAAGGCCTCTATAAAATCAAGCACACTATGAAGGCACAAATGGAAAAGGATTTCAGTATTCTTAAATACATTCATAGCTGTAAGAGCATTGGTTTGTTCATGGTTTATTATCTTTGAGCCACGAAAAAAGGACAAACCACACCGTAATGCAACATTTTAGTGGTTTATTTAAACATGACATCCAAATTTATAAAAAAACAAAAACAAAAATTCCATTCCTCCTTAAAAATTCAGCACATTTCACATTTAAATCGCAAAGAGTCAGCAGAAAAGCGAGAGAGAGAGAGAGAGAGAGAGAGAGAGAGAGAGAGATCGCTCAGAAAGTACAATCAGTTCCGCCGAGGTTTTTTCTTCCCCTCCAACAAAGCCATGCGACCTTCGATAAATATATATATGGGAGCTGCCGTCATGGCCATGTGGTCGGCAGTAGCCAGGTATTGTTGGCATTTGCGGAAGGAACAAGGATTACCACAGAACTGCCCAGTCTGCATGGCACTCTCGGCGCTGCTGTGTCGGTGGTAGCGGTGTGGAAGTCCTGACGAACTACGCCTGTTATGTGTGCGTGTGAGCGCGTGTGTATATATAAAGAGGTAAAAGTTATTTATTTATTTATTTATCTATTTTGTACTGCAAATTATTTGGTAACTGGAGGTACTCTATTTTTTTCAGAAAATGGAAATCCATAGATAAACTTGGCAGTCATAAAACAAAATAGATCATATGGACATTAATCGAGAGAAAGACAGAGAGAGAGAGAGAGAGAGAGAAACGTAAAATATTATAAGTAAGAGGATAGCAGCTGTCGACAGTGATCACCAATTTGTTACTACCACATTAAAGCTGAAATGCATTTCTTATCGGAAAAAATTTGTACCAACTTCTCATGTCCTTTTCCTGATTTCTCTCACTAGTAGCATCCGCAAAAGTAGTAAACACCGATGGCGATATTACAGTCTTGCCATAAACCCACTCTTACGATAAAGTCAGTCTTTCCCGTCACATTCTAGCACAAATTCATTTTCCCGTAAAAAATTCTAAAAACTCTCAACAAATTATCATCTACTGTATACGTCATAAACATTCCCTAGGCAGCACTTACAAAAATCTTTTCATAATATCAGGAACACCACAAACTTACATTTGCTTCACAAACTCTTCCTTCCTTAAACCAACTATTACCATACTAACAGATATATATGCATACATACATACATATATATATGTATGTATATATATACATATATATGTATGTATCTATATATATATATAGATATATAGATATATATTTAATTAGATATATAGATATATATATATAAGTATTATATATATATATAGATAGATAGATAGATAGATAGATAGATAGATATAATATACATACTCCTAAACACCTAAACTGATGCACTTGCTGATCGCTGCCTTAAAAAGGTCAGGTTATTGCTTGATGCAGGCAGAGGCGTTGGTGTTATTATCTTGTCTTCTCCGATCACATAAGAACGGCAGCTCATGAAACAGTAATCTGTCAATGTATGCGAGGCATTACTCATGACGTAATGCGCGCAGAGTAGCAATAAATAGCACTGATGCTCAAAAAATAGTGTTTAAATGCCGTATATGAACATATGTTCTTGAAGGAATCCACCTTATTAACTTTTTTTATAAAACAATTAAAGATATTCATTCGGCCACTTGTTAAAGAAAACCTTGCAATTTTTCAAAAGCAAAAGTGACCTTATATAAGGAGGACAGATTCATACGACTGATTATAAAAAGCGAAATCTAAATAGTCTTTCTGTTCATGAACCAATCATGATGGGAAAACGATAACAAGGAGAGGGTATTTGAAAGTTATCTATAATTAGCTAGTTTACGTGAACGCCATCCAATTCATTGGTGTAAGATTATTACAAAATAAATGGAACGACAATTTTATTTATCCCGCGAGCTTATGAGGAACGTTCAAGTCTCATCCTGAAACGATGCAGCATCAATCATCTGCGAAACAACTGAGAGAGAGAGAGAGAGAGAGAGAGAGAGAGAGAGAGAGAGAGAGAGAGAGAGAGATCGGTAACGAAAAAAACGTTAAAAGATGCAATGCCCTTCTTGTTCGCACACCGTGAGTGTGTGTGTGTTTGGAAGAAAACCGAAAGTTGTATGTGATATATTGCTTAGAATGGAAGATTGGATTTCTCTAACACTACTGAAGTTGTTGTTCCCCGTGGAAGGGTGACCCTACATGAAAAATACTATTGCGCAATATTCTGTTATTGTCGAAACTATTGAACGCCTAGGGGGAAAAGCTGAAGGGTTGTTCAACAGTACTGAAACAAAGTAAGAAGTTAAAGTTGACAACTTGACTCAACAACAGTTGTCTCGTCGGAGGGCAGTGCTGGCAATACACTTTACTTTTTACCGGCAACAACTCAAAAACAGCCAATGTCCTTTGGCAGATAAGTTCTTCCCCTGCAAGCTGCGGGGAAACTGTAAACATTGAGCATAAATTGGAGAGTAATGAGATAATCTTAATGACATCAATAAATGCATCGTGTAGAGACACCATAAGACAAATGAAGAAAATAAAGAGAGAGAGAGAGAGAGGAGAGAGTAGAGAGAGGTGAGAGAGAGACGACGAGAGGTGGACGAAGGAGATGAGACGAGGAGGGTAGAGCAGACTAGAGAGAGAGTACCTGAGAGAGAGAGAGAGAGAGAGAATATAATTTCACTTGTTTATTCTGCTTCTACTTTTGCAGAAAGCTATTTTTTGTGCTGATTTTCTATGTTTATCTCATCATAGTTGATGTATTAAGCAACATTATTTTTAAAAGTAAACAGCCATCTGTACTACACTGTATGAAACATGTTTGTTTGTATGGTGTTTTTAAGTTGCATGGAACCTGTGGTTATTCAGCAACGGGGCCAACGGCTTTACGCGACTTCCGAACCACGTCGAGAGTGAACTTCTATCACCAGAAATACACATCTCTCACACCTCAATGGAATGCCCGGGAATCGAACTCGTGGCATGAAACATGTAACATATATATACATACATACATACATACATACATACATACATACATATACATATATATATATAAATATATAAACATATATATATATATATATATATATGCGCACTTTTTTCATTAAAACGCTCATTTTCAGAAAACTCTACACTTTACATATCAAAAGAAAATAATTGGTTAAACTTTTCAAATTGCCAGTATAAGAACTATGTTAGGAACAAGTTACAGATATTCTGTGCATGGTTCGTCTTGGAACTTATTTTATTCATCTATCTCAGGTAGTACACTGGTCTTCGGTAAAGTTTAGAAACAGGAAAAAAATTATTATTTCTTTAAGCGTATTACTCAATAATAAAAGATTTAATGAATCCAATAACATATCAACTTAAAAGGCAAACACAATACCTGTGCATGCCATTAGACTTTTTTTAAAACCGGACGGACTTCCTAATGCCCGTCTTAAACAGACTCTGAGGATGAGTATCCTGCGGCCCACTTGTTTTAGAATGTGGATGAAGGAATCATACATCAAAAACATTGACTGATAATGCAAAACAAATTCTCTAAAATAAATGCTCAACACGCAACTAAAAGCAGCAAGTTAAAATATGCCGAAGTTTCTTCGCCTCAAACGAGTTTTCTGTACAAAGTACAATACTGTATGAAACTCTCAGCCTCGTCCCATGAAACCCTCAACCGCGGCCCTTGAAACTTTCAGCCACGGGCCTGTGGTGGTCAGTGTTGTTAGCACCTATAACTGTGCCAGAAGCAAGACCATGGCTAACTTTAACCTTAAATAAAAATATAAACTACTGAGGCTGTATGGCTGCAATCGGGTGTGTTTGATGATTGGAGGGGTGGATGATCAACATACCAACTTACAACCCTTTAGCCTCAGTAGATTTTAAGATCTGAGGGGGGACAGAAAAGGTGGGGACGGACAGACAAATAGCCATGTGAATAGGTTTCTTTTACAGAAAAAAAAAAATCTTCCGAGCATAAGAAATAATCTGTCCATCTCTCTATACTAAAAGGTATTTTCTGTTTTCTACTGTCAAGTCCTGTATTGCTCACTTCTCCAACCGTCTATCTAACTGTCAACAAAAATAATAATTTGTCAACGTCTGCCTCTGCTGAACTATTTCCGGACTTAATGATTTCCGAGAGTAAAGCAATAATAGCAGAAAAAGCCGAGCTTTTAAACGTGATCTTTTGACACAGACGCTGAAAGCTTTTGTCAATACACTGCATAACAACTTGGCACGCAGCACATTAACCCTCCTGCACTATATTTAGACTCCATTTCGGCCATGTTTCACTTGCTCATACGTCGTGACAATGTCACTTGCTCCTTGGCATTTGTTTTAATATCATGAAGGAAGATCGGTTAAGAAATTGAAAATAACGTTATTTACCATAATATGAAAGACATTAAGTACTGAAAGTAATTCAAAAAAATGGACTGTTAGCCTAAAATGAATAACAGAATAAAAGATCACTAAATCTATTTAAATATTCAAACACTCATTTGGAACTCTATTTTTCACCGGGCCATGTCTAGCCTTCAGATTTCTTTTTCTGTTTAGATTATGTATGTATGTATGTATGTATGTATGTATGTATGTATGTATGTATGTATGTATGTATATATATAGACGATAATATATATATCTATATATATATATATATACTATATATATATATATATATATATAATGTATATATTAAGTATATATATGTGTGTGTGTGTAAAATTACACAATTATATACACAATATGATTTGTTTTAATGGAACACCCCAGTTTAGATGCAGTACGGGAATGCCTTATCGTCCATCCATGTAAATCTTTACATTTACTCTATGGACACAGGGTGTAATAACCCTAATAAAACTCGCTAACATGGTCCGGCTTCACAATATATTTCTTTACTTATTGGGATGAAAAATAGGGAAATTCTGAAACCTTTTCAACAATCTAAACTTGCTGGTCCAAGCATTAAATCCTTTTCAGTATCTTCCACTCCATCTAGCCAGTACTTTCTGGAACTTCTTCGCTCTCGTCCTCTTCACATTCAAGAATTTTGTTATCTTTTTCACTGACCTATCCTTCATTCTCTCCTCATAACCAAATCTTTTCAAACATTATAGCTTTAAAAATTCACTTAAACAAATCTCAAAATTTCTGTTTAAATTCCTAAACGGCCAACTTTCTTCCACCTGTGGTTCAACATGCACACTTCTCATCCATAAAGTAAAGTTGGCTTAACAATGTCCTAATAAATTTCAATTTGTTTCCTTACGCAATCAAGGTCTCTTCCCAATCTTTTGCGCATCTTCAACTACCTTCATCGTTTCACTATTCTGTAAATCACCAGTTCTTTTATCCTACCAATATACACTATTTCTAAAAAAAAAAAAAAAAAAAAAAAAAAAAAAAAAAAAAAAAAAAAAAAAAAAAAAAAAAAAAAAAAATGCATATCGCCCACTACCATTATTCCACAGAAACTTCCTAGTTTCCTTTGACTTACTCTTGCTCAAATTTACTATCAGTTTTCTCTCTTACAATCCATTTTAACTTGCTCCGTTTCACTATCCAAAATCTGTACTGCATTCTCTACAGACATCAACCATTCCATACATCAGACATACTCATTCTCTTATCGGAAATGTTTACAGCTACAGTGTGTCTAATGTCCTATGAAGGAATCCTCTCATTACTCTACCTATAAAGGTACTAAACGAAAATTGAGACAATATACCCTTGTCTCAGACCCACTTCCGCACCAAACCAGTCACTCCCTGTCTACATCTCACATACGCTTTGCTTCCATCATCTCATCAAAACTTTTAACTTATCAGCAGCTTTCATGCTGTAGTAAGTATATCATCCTTTCTCTCCGATGGACACGTAGCATAATACTGCATCCCATATGAAAAAAAAACTCAAATACATACCATAAACGGTTACTAGAAATAGCATTTTCTCTCTTAGTATAAATAATGGTCTTGCAATGAAGATAAAGATAAAAAAAATATTCGAATTATTGGCAGACGTCATCCGAAAATACTGAGACTGGCGTCTCTTACTTTTTTTCTTTAACTAAATACGAAGTTCTTTGTAATCTTTCTTCACCAGATGTTCATTTGAATCTTATCTCTTAGTTGGATTTTTCCAAGAAAAAAGGATTGAAAGAGACATTCACAATGTAACGGTTAGCAACCTTTGTTCTTCCCGATTTCACTAATCTGGTTAATCATGAACGCCCGTTTTTTTTTTTTTTTTTCGGGAAACAAACGCAAGCTATTTTCGAAGATGCTGTTGCTGCTAAATATACAGTGTATATAATAGCTACGAATACATGTATACATGCGTTCGTTTTAAAACCACAAAATATGCATACACATGTATATATATATAATGTATATACATAATATAATTAATATAATTAATAAATATATATATAGATATATATATAATATATATATTTATATATATAATATACACTGTGCAAATGAATGCACTGGAAGTTTATAAAAACAAACACTAATACACAAATTTAAATAAACCCTGTTCACATGTGTATCTACTGTAACCATGCAAGGCAATATATTTTTTTTTTCATGAATCGGAATAAAATGGAAATATATATATATAATATATATATATAATATATATATATATATTATATATAATATATAACATTTTTTAAAATAAGGATGTCACCAAATGTATAATTTGCATCACAAAACCCCATGTAAAATAGTGTCCGTGAAACATATTTTTATTTAACAAAATTACCTCGCAAGTCCTGTATCACAACCGTCCAAATTTTTAATAATGCATATGCATGCCGCACGACACTATCGCAAAAGTATCTATTAAAAAGTAAATACTAGATATTATAAAGATTCAGCTTTAAGCACAGGAAAATTAAACCCAGATGGTGATCGATATAGACTATAATGGAAAAATCAAACGGCGCAGATAACACCCAATAATCCGCAGTTAAAATTGCCATTTAAGAACTTGAACATTACTGGAATAAGCATTACCATTATTTCATTTTTCTTGCGCTTATCATTCTCTGGAGCAAGTCATGTTTTCTGACTATGAACTCTAATGACAAAGGTTGTTTTGCTCTTAATCATATATATTCAATAAATCATATATACGACTGATTAAATAAATCGTTACGGCAATAACCTGCAAAAACTATACACACACACACACACACACACACACACACATAAACGGAGCCAAGAGTTGAATTAGGTTAAACATTTTACAGCTGTGATGAGAAAATGCGATGCCACAATTCAGACCAGAAACAGAAAACGACGTAAGTGAACCAGTTTCTATTTCCAAGGGGGAACTTACCTCGTCACAAGCAGAGCAACGGGGCTTGAGCTTCTCGGCGTAATGTCTGCCGCACTGGATGGTGTCCTCCCACACGCAATAGACGAGGTCCACCAGGAGTTCCGAGCAGGTGCCACAGGTGAAGCACCCAGGATGCCAAGCAACTGAATCTCCGAAGCGGGGTGCTACGACAGCGACCGACCCTTTACTCACGACGCCTCCACACCCGCGACATTCCTGCGGGAGGAATGAATAAGGGACTATCATGAAGTGGTAGGAATAAAAGTATTTTGGAAAATTAAAAAATCACCGTGGCTGATAACTGCAGAGGAAAATGTTAGATCAAAAGTTATGGACGAATGAGGAGCGCAGCAAAAAAAAAAAAAAAAAAAAAAAAAAAAAAATTGGGTTGGCAAGGGACATAAAAAAAAAAAAAAAAAAAAAAAAAACTTGCACCTACGCAAATCTGAGATAGCAACATAACCAAAGAATTAGTCATTTTATTAATGCACTTTTAATGACGTCTTTTCCTTAACGTAAAGCTGCTATATACAACAAAGTTGATACAACAAAGCAATTAGTCTTTATAACATTTAAACACAGTAAGAACATACCTTCATTGAAGTTGCAATACTCTTTAAAGTAATAAGTACATGCTTTCAAAATAGTCGATGTTAAATTCAGTAAGGTCAATATTTAACGCATCAAATCATGAAGTTAAATAATATATTTTCACTGCGTATACACTAGGTATCTAGTAAATGCGTGAATTTTACATTGAAGTCTCATTATTCTATGCTTATTTATCTTATCCCGTCAAGGAAGACACAAAAATTATATAACAATAAATGTGTGTTCATAAAAATAAAAGCGCAACTATGACGCTGAAATTACACGCAGATTAATAACAATAAAGTGCAAAGGTTGTGTTCGTTCGGTCTTAGGGGAAACGTTACAAAATATACTAGTATCCATTATAAACAATCCTGGTTTTCTGTTACCGTCTTTTAAACTGTGAAAGAAAACGGAAACCATTGCTTCAGTCCTTCCTAAACAGACACCCGGGGAAATACAAGCAAGTGTGACTACAAGAATAGCAAGATCTTAAGTCATCTTTTTACGGGCTGACACCACAAAGCAAGAAAATAAGATGCCATTATGATGTTCCTGATGTATTCGTTTTTAATTTTTACGATGAACGAATTGCGCCTCGTCCGGTGTTCAAGTTGACAAAAAAGATTAAGTTTACGATAATTTTCCCAAGGAAATTGGAACATTTTATAAGATTCGTCTTAGCAGATAATGAAGATATCAAAATAAACCTAGAACAAACTTTTTTCATTGATTTAAAATTAATTAATGAATGAATGTGACACTTCTATGAAACATATTCATAAAAAATATCATAATAAATTCCGAATAAGATCAATATGCAACATTTCTTAAAACTATCGCACTTGCTCTGCCCTTTGGGAGAGAACTATTAAATTCCTGGATCAATAGCGTCTCTGGATTTCAGTTTCTTCATCTTACACTAACCTGTTGACTAAAGTTATATAACGGTATCAAAGCCAAACAAAGAAATGCAACAGAACCTTACTTAAGGCGCACGAGAGTTATAACCAAGATATGGTTTCATTTACGTTACATGAAAAACTCGGTGAAAATATATATACAGTATCAAAAGACATTTCCCTTAGTTTAGGTAAAAAAAATTATTTGCAACATAAAATTTAGATCAATTACACTTCCAACAAACGTTAATATACGTTTACCTCCACCGAAACTTACGAAAAGACCTAATGCCCAAGCAATCTGACGGACATCACAAAATAAGAAACACTTGTCACCTATAAAATTACATCCTACAGCAATGACATACAATATCACATCAGTAAATCCAGATTAGCAATGGATTACACCTGGAAAACCTTAAACTCAACACCTTCAAAAAAAACTAGGGCTCCCTATGCTCCAAGTTACTGAGGAATCTATAGACCTCAAGAATTTGAACTGGCTACAAAAAAACACTATATATAAAGAGTCTTTCAAAACATCTGGAGAAAGCTAAAACACTGAAAAAATACACCGAAAACTTAATTTTTTTAAATTAAATGTAATAAGAGACATCAGCAGACAAACGGTATATCAACCAGGTGTCAACCGAAAATAAAAGAAAGAAAAAACAAGCATTCAATATGAAACTCACCAAAGGTAAGGAAAAAAGTACAAAAAGGAAATAAATAAAGAGAAGAAGACAGACTGGCACTCACTATATCATGTGGAATGTGATGCTTGATAATGCCAATATCGAGGGCGATGTCGTTGCGAGCGGCAACGAAATCCTTGAAGGAAGTGTGGTACTGGGGTTCGACGTGCCTCGTGTACGCCAGGGCCAGGTCCTGCTTCGGAAGCTGAAGCATCAACTGCCTCTCTCGAGCCTTCTCTCCGGGAGTGCCAAGACGGGGTACTTTGTGCCCTGGCAGACAGCTCATGTAATCATAGATCTGCAGGGGGAGTTAACGTGAATCGAGTTAGTTTTGGGTTTTGTGGGGAGTTATCCGGAGATTGTAACTGTGGATGATACAACTAAAGACAGAGACAGACAGACAGATATTCATGTATTTTCCACAAAAAGCAGCGGGTATCATAGCTCAGCCGCAATAAATATATAAAAATATATACAAATATTTTATATATTTATTTTCGTTTTAATCATAGTTCCGAAGTCTTACCTGTTCACTAGTTAGACCTGGCGGAACCCAGGTGTATCCCTCCTGAAGACACAGTTCTCGGCTGCTTCTTCTGTTGAAACACAAGAAAAAAACATCATTAACCAAAATAAATCCACGTAAAAATGATATGATATAATGTTGTGAAAGTCCTACCTTAGAGTACCTATAAAACCTAGATAATAAAACCAAAATAGTTTTCAAACTTAAACATTATTACAATAATCTCAAATCTATGCAAGACTTTCAAGTCTCTTAGTTGCAAACTGATCTTTAAACAAACGATAATGGGAAACATGAAACAGGCACTGACAAAGTAATAACAATGTTAACGGTTCTCCACTTGCTTGTAGTATACCTATATATCAATGGCAGATTTTCCATGGGTATCTCGAGAAATACGGCAGTTGCCTGCAGCCCTTCACCATCCAGCTGCGACCCTAATCCTCATGGTAAATTATAACTTTCGGTAGTTGCCTATATCCTGAGCTTGACTGTTTTCTTTATTCTCAGCAGTAACCTACCTCTTCTGCCTCACTGCAAATTCGTTTCTCTAAACTACTTACATTCTCAACCTCACTACATAGGTCTATGTTATTGTATCCTACATCTTCCACCTCAAGATGTATTCGTCATTTTCAACAGTAATGTACTTCCTCCACCTCACGGTGTATTCGTTATTTCCTGTTCTCCGTAGTTACCTGCATTCTCAGTATTCCTTTCGCTCAGTTGCTACCTACCTTCTCAGTAGATTCGATTCTCTTGATAGTTACGCACATTCTCAGTAAATTCGTTTCTCTCAGCTGTTAAGTACAACTCAGCATATTCGTTTCTCTCAGTAGTTTACCCATGTTCTCAATATATTTTTTCCCTCAGTAGTTACCAACGAC
This sequence comes from Macrobrachium nipponense, assembly GCF_015104395.2. Classification (NCBI taxonomy): domain Eukaryota; kingdom Metazoa; phylum Arthropoda; class Malacostraca; order Decapoda; family Palaemonidae; genus Macrobrachium; species Macrobrachium nipponense. The sequence continues at coordinate 113,601,606 of NC_061108.1, forward strand.
CTCCTGCTCAAGGTATTGCAAAGTATTTGAAACTAATGCTCTAAAAATCAGAAGCATTTTTTCGGCTTTAATCAGAGCTATAAAATGCAAACTCATGACATGACCATCGCTATTAAACCAGAAATGCCTCCACCGAATGCGTGATACATTCAGCCATACGTTACAACTTGGCTTGGCTTCAAGAAGGGAATGTTATTCATCATCACCTGAATCTGAGTTAATACTGTCACGGTACATTTTTACGATTATGTAACCTTTAAACCATTTATTTATATTCTGTTGACTCTAACTTCATGCTGACCAGAGTCTGGAGCATTTACGCGAAGCTTTCAACCTCATGGCTACATAAATTGTTATAAAGTATCCTTCTTTGACCAGATGGCACCTCCACTCAGCTGGAGGTGTCCATCACTAACATAATTGGCCATTTAATAATTTCCTACCGGACAGAAGAATGCCAATTGAGCTACTACATATAATGCTAAAAAGGGGAACCGCGCTGTTGCTTAAAACGATACGTTAAAACATTGCCATAATAAATTACATTTCAATAAAGCCTGAAAAATCATATTGAAAGCATCAATTGTCCAACCTGGACGCAGTCCCGTCTTCTGGTGCAGTGCAACCATATAATCAATCGATGGATCCCTTCTTACTTAACAAAAACATGAAATGATTTCCAATACTCCAACATAAAAGGCACCAATAGGGAAATACAAATGATAAAATTTTGTTTAAAAAATAATCAATACCTACTGATATGACAAACTCCTCAGGTCACATAGCAAGTACGTTCAACAAATAGTAATAAACATCTACCAAGTTCTTAAGCTCTGTCCTTTCTTAAGTTTTCTGCTGACTAATAGTAATTCCATCATCTCTATAATATTCTTATTTTAAGGGCCATAAATCGTTACGAAAATTGAAACTATCAATCAACCAGAATGAACGAAAGAAAAAAAACACTCTGCTACAAAAATCTTTAAAACTTTCAAAGGGAACAATATATATATATATATATATTATATTATATATTATATATATATATATATATTATATATCTATATATATATATAGATATATATATATATATATATATATATATATATAATTTTGTGACATTCTATACCAATATCCCCCAAGTATTTCTACAGACATGCTCAACATACCAGATTCACATGATGGTTTTACACAACTCTTTCAAAGCATAGATTTCAGGTAACCCTAACAGAGGATGTGGCTACATTCCTGCTCAAAATAACTTATTCTAAAGACCAATCTAGAAAAAAAGCGTCTCACAGTAACTTGAAAACTTATCATACAAAATTCCTGGGTATTCTATTAACATGCCAGACCAGGCATAGCCATCCTTGGCATAATGCTCTTTATAATCCATATCTTAGCTGTAATTGACATATAAGTGTTTAAAAATGAGGCTCCTGATACACCTGTGCAAAATACGCAACATTTTTTTTTTGTACTTTATCGCTTTCATAAAGCACATATTTAAAAGAAGAAATTAAGTATCCTGAAATTATCTTTAAGCGAACGAATTTATCATTCAACATATCAAAGAAATTTTTTCTTTATTTTTATCAAATCCGAGATTGTCCAAATTCTACAACGTTAAGTTGAAAAGTAAGGGGAAAAAAGCTGTATGTGGCAAAAGCACACCTAAACAATTCTATGATGAAAGTGCAGGGAGTTAGTTTAGAAATCCTTTTATACTGGGATTAATTTTTTAAAGTGAAAAGTGTGTTACAAAATGCTGACGTAAAAAGGACTGGTTTGATGTCAAAGTGTCTACGATGAGGGTGCATTGTTTCTCCACGGCTACTTAACATCTTTAGTGATTGAACGATACATTAAGTTATAGAAAGGACACAGATGTTCGTTCGTGTAAAGTTGTTGGATTAGAAAGTAGGTTGCGAATAGAGTGAAGAGAAACTTTACCCCAGGAAAGGTTTCAATGTATTTGCAAGAGGAGAAAGATGAACGTCAATATGAGCTAGAATCAGGTTTCGAGTGTAAAGGGAACAATGGATTTTAACATGGATGAAGGAAGAATGGAAGCACTTGATTCGTTTAGATATTTGGGAGGGAATGTAACGGATGACGGTAAAATAAGAGACTCAATCACAAATGTGAAACAAGAAAAGCCCAAGATATTTGCAAAACATTTGGAAGAGCACTGGAGTGCTTACGGGAGCCATGATTTGAAATGTATTCGCCCTTCATGGAAGTACATTGTAAATACTGAACGAAAATTAACGGAGATCGAAGTATTGGATAAGAATTTTTCTTTATGAATTCAGGTGGTCTAAGAACAACTGAAAGGGTGAAATCCAATCCAATATTGTAGATGTGACAGAAATGTTCCACGACTGTTTAATGTTTTAGTTAATGAAACCATTGCACGAGGTCAGGGACAGGACAGGATATATAGATGTAAAGTTCTGAAAAAAAAAAGTTGTCATAAATGGATTCAGAAATTATGTAACTTCTTAAATGGAAAATATTAGCGCATGTTGAACTGCAGTTGGTATCTGTACATAATACACAGAAATAGTTAAAAGATTATAGTGGGAAAGGAAATGAGAAAGACCTATTAAGTACTGAATAGATGGTGCTGGAACAGAAAGGCCTAATATTCATCAAGCGAGTGTGTGTGTCTGTATGTGTGTTAGAGAGAAGAATGGCACAGTGTGTGTAGAAGGCTCATTGAGCTGCTGAGGAGCATCTTTATATGTTAAAGTAAGCATGTAGCAGTAACTATGGTTTTATTTACATCTCTAAAGGTCGTAGCTGATAACTATTGAGTACTGTAAGTAATTCTGTTTAATTTCTTTGTTTAATTAAACTCTATATTTACTCATTCACTTTATACGCCAGTAAAGGTAGCCGATTAAAAACACACATACATACATACATACATACATACACATATATATAATGTATATTTATATATATTATATATCTATATATATTATATATATATATATATACTACCTACATACACACACATATATATATATATAATATATATATATATATATATATATATATATATATACATAAATACATATGTGTGTGTGTTTGTGTGTGTATTGGGAACATACCCAGCCATCTAGAGCCTTGTAATTATGAAAAATATAAAGGCATATAAATCCATGCAAAAACATGTCCATAATGATGTACGTACATAAGTAGTTAATTTTTTTCAAAAGATTACCAATATACCAATCTGTGACCGTGCTTCTCTTCTATCAAAATACCTACCACTTTAAAAATTATGACCAAATATCTGTTTATCCGCTAATAATTTATAAATCTAAGGGGTATCGAGAAAATGCCACAACATTCCTTTCAAACTTCCGAGAATAACCAGCCGCTATTCCGGAAATGACGTCAAAAATTCTTGGGTAATATCTTAAGACACCGGGCTTTTACCGAAATAGAACTCGTTGTTGACATGGACCTTTCTTGCAAACACACACACACATGTATATATATGCATACATATTATATATATGTATGTATAACATATATATATATATATATATATATATATATATATATATATATATATATATATCATACTAAAGTTGAAGGCGGTTGCTTGAAACCTGATGAACAGCATCGGAGGAAGGAGAAATACCAAAATCCTTTTAATGTAATTGATTACGCTCACGTTTCAGGACCTTGTGTCCCATTTTCGAAACTAAAAATTAAAAAGAACAACAGAATTAAATATAGACAGATTAAAAAACAAAAATTTATTTCTTGACGTGAAGAAATGTAAAGGGAGGTACAGTAAGTTCCAGAAGTGAAGCGACAAATCTCAGAATTGATCGTACCTCTATAGAAACTCATGGGGTTGCCAGTTAGCATATTTTATTCCAATTATTGTCATCCTATTTATCTGATAATACGTATCAGTGATTAACTGTATAAGCGCACAAAGTATTTCCACAGTGAATGAGCAATGTTAGTTCAGTAATTGTTTATTAATAGAAACAAAAGAATTTCCCCAAAGAAACATCTGCGGCTTCCAAAGTGTGATATGAAGTGTTCACCATAGAGTGGCAGCAGGAACCGAGTGCATAAGCATTGGCCTAATATTTGTAAATTAACTTTCTACTTTTATAGCGTTATATCGAAAGTTATTATGATTTCTTTTGATAACGCACAGAGAATTTTAGCATCTGATTAAATGAAATATAAATAAGACAAGTTGGTATAAAAAAAAAAAACGAAATCTAAGTTATGTGCGCGTTTAGTGTTGGTTACATGGTTAGGCCTATTTCAAGAATCAAGGAAATATATTTTTCCAGCTTGTTAGTTTATAATTTCATGGAATTTCTCGATTGTGCAAATTTTTGCATGCGGAATTGCGTTCAGGGTCGCACCAAACAAGTATTTTCGTAGGTTTCCACTTTTTTTTTTTCAGTGCATAAGTGAAACTATTTTTGTCCATACGATCCGGAGTGTGAATATGCTTGGCGAGCATTATTTTAATTCGAGTATCCCCTGTTATGCTCTCTCTCTCTCTCTCTCTCTCTCTCCTCTCTCTCTATCTCTCTCTCTCCTCCTCTCAGGACGTTTTTATCTATCAAGAATAACCAGAGGCCTGTTTTAAGAATCGAGCACTAGGCCTATTGGTCATGCTCGGTGCTTCTTTTATATATATATATATATATATATATGTATATATATATATATATATATATATATATATATATATATATATATATATATATATATAATTTCCACTGACAACCAGTAATCAGTTCGATCCAGCAAGTATTATTGCATAACAGGAAATTATGAGTTTTTGGGGTATATTATATATTATATATATATTATATAATAGTATTATATATATATATATAATATAATATCCCCAAAAACTCATAAATTTCTGTTATGCAATAATACTGACTGGATCGAACTGATTACTGGTTGTCAGTGGAAATTTGAATTTGGGTGATATCACTCCCTTATGATACGCCCACTTACGCAAATTCAGTCTTTAATTTCATGGTTGGGATATGATTCGAAGATTTGAGGTAATAGGTTGAAGTGAAAAGGTGGAGTTAGTATTGTGGGTAGAGGTAGAGGTAGAGGGGGTAAGGGGTTGTTGGGGTCTGTCGTCTCCCTACTTAACCAGATGGCGATTTTACGGGTGTTCTGGTTCCTTGCGACCGACTTTCTTAATTTTTATATAGCGAGTCTGTTTCCCAGGTGCAAGAACAGGTCCTGGTGTCGGTCCTGATGGTTCTACCTTTGCCTAAATAACAGAAAGTGGCCCTGCATTGTAAGCCTTGCAATGCCCGGAACTAGGCCTAGTCACCTGAAGGTAGCAGCAGAGGTTAGAGCCTTTCTCGAAGATGGTGTTTTATGCTCGGTCCTAGAAGCAAGAATCAGAACTACCAACCACCCTAACTTCTAATTGAATCTAGGTGCATTCATGGTTGATTATGTTTAATGTCGCAGAGATTTTTCCTTCACATTCTATTGATACTTACATGGTTTTATGCATCCTCGCTAAAATAATTGATAATACACTATAATATTAAATATTTGTTTCCACATTGCTCGAAATATACATTGGTAATGTTGGTAATCCTGTGTTGAACGAGAATTTCAAATTGTTTCGTTTCTATAGTTTGAAGTAATTGCTATACTTTAAAATAATTACTATTACCGTAATTTTTTCTTATGAATGTTATAAATATCATAGATTTTATATTTGTGCATCATATGTTAGCTTTATTTTGCTTGATAGAGCTTTCACTGTAGAAAAAAAAAAATTTTCAGCTACGAGTTGTAGTTGCCAGTTAGTGAATTTCGAACGAAATTCTCTGAAATTTGTCGCTTCAGTTTTGGAACTTACTGTACAAGAGAAGGGAACAGTGATTACCAGTATTGCTGAAGGCAAAAGCTGAGTGACTGTCAGGGTCCGTTTTGGTTCCGACGGGAGCTCAAGAGAGGTACAGATTGTTTGTACGGTGTTTTTACGTTGCATGGAGCCAGTGGTTATTCAGCAACGGGACCAACGGGTTTACGTGACTTCCGAACCACGTCGAGAGTGAACTTCTATCACCAGAAATACATATCTCTCATACCTCAATGGAATACCCAGGAATCGAACTCGCAGCCGCCTAGGTGGCAGGCCAAGACCATTCCGACCACGCCACTGAGGCGCTAAGTGAGAGGTACAGAGGAGTTGACGTGGACTGAGTATTTAATTGGGGAACCAGTTGTGTAATAAAGAGAGATTCGAGTACTGACAATTGGTGTTCGTTTGGAGCTTTGCCTATTATTTTGAAATCATTGTAATCAATACTGCAACTGCATTTTTTCGCATGGTATTCCAATGAGACCCATACTCACCTCATATGATTCCCCCAATAATATAAATTGGCCAAAATTCTTGTCCCACTTTTAGCTCCTTTTAAGTACTAATGAGTACAGTAGAAAAAAAAAACTCTGAAAATTTGAAAGAAAGGATTTTACCACAAGACTAGGACCTTTTTATGGCTAGTCTGGATGTCGAGTCATTTTTTACTAATATTCCAGTGGAAGAAAAAATTGGAATTGTTTTAAATCGAATTTTTCCGAACCCAGATGTTGTTTTTAATCATTTTAATATAACGGACTTTAAGAAGTTACTTCAGTTGGCCGTGATGGACGCTGCCTTCACTTTGTAATGGAAAAGCAAACGTACTACAAGTCTATGGTATGGCCATGGGATCACCATTAGGTCTCACTTGTGCTAATATTTCCATGTGCTCCCTAGAAGAGCAGTTGCTGGACGACTGTCCTCTGGCTTGTCACCCTCTTTTTTATAGCAGACATCTTGACTACACATTTCTATTATTTAGAAATCAAGATCGGGCAGACGAATTCCTAGAATTTGCCAGCGAAATGCATCCAAACATTATGTTCACAATCGAATACAAAAATGAGAATAAACTGCCCTTCCTTGATGTGTCGGTTTTTAGACTTGACGAAAATTTGAATACCACAGTTTTTAGAAAGAGAACGTTTACTGGTCTGGGTTGTAACTTTTACAGCCACTGCTTTTTTAATTTTAAGTTAATTCCCTGTCTACTCTCTTTCACAGGGCGTTTACTTTAACGTCGGGGCGGAATGCGTTTCATGAAGAAATTATGTTTCTCCACCAATACTTTGTAAATAACTGTTTACCATCAGAGCTCTTTTACAAACAATTGCGAAAATTTCTAAATGATATCTTCCACCCACAGTTTGAAATACCAACGGTACCTAAACTACCTTTCTACGCTAATGTCCCCCTAATCTATGATAGACACATTTATCAAGATTTAAAGTCTTCGCTGGACGAGTGGTTTTCGCGCTCGGCTGCCAATCCGGTGGTACGAAGTTCGAATCTCGGCTCGGCCAACGCGGAATCAGAGGAATTTATTTCTGGTGATAGAAATTCATTTCTCGAATAAGTGTGGTTCGGATCCCACAATATGCTGTAGGTCCCGTTGCTAGGTGACCAATTGGTTCCTAGCCACGTAAAAATATCTAATCCTTCGGGCCAGCCCTAGGAGAGCTGTTAATCAGCTCAGTGGTCTGGTAAAACTAAGATATAATTAACTTATCAAGAATTAAGGCTTATCGTAAGCAAACACCTACCAGCAGTCGATTTAAAACTAATTCCATGTAATCCAATGACTATTAAGTCTTTGTTCAAATATAAAGAGAGTCTGCTTCCTTTGATGACCTCAAGAGTCATATATTGGTTTAATTGCCCCAGATGTGACCTGGGGAAGTACGTGGGCTCCACCCAGAGGTTGTTGAAGCTAAGATTGAACTCCCATCGTGGAGTTAGCTGTCGTTCGGGCGTCAAACGATCAAACCCCGAATTTTCCTGTGTTAAAGACCGTGGGAAAAAATGCGAGTGCAATATTAATTACAGGGATTTCAAAATAATAAGCAAAGCTCCAAACGAACACCAAATGTCAATACTCGAAACTCTTTTTATTAAATACTCAGTCCACGTCAACTCCTCTGTAACTCTCTTGAGTTTCCGTCGGAGCCAAAACGGACCCAGACAGTTAGTTACTCAGCTTTTGCCTTCAGCACTACTGGTAATCACTGTTCCTTTTTTTTGTACCTCCCTTTTCATTTCTTCATGTCAAGAAATAACTTTATATGTTTTTTAATCTAAATCTATTTTCAATTCTGTTGTTCTTTTTAATTTTTAACTTGGAAAATGGGACACATGGTGCTGAAACGTGAGCGTAATCGATTACATTAAAATGATTTTTCGTATTTCTCCTTCCACCGATGCTATATATATATATATATATATATATATATATATATATATATATATATATATATATATATCGAGCTACAATGTCCTTTAATATCTAATTCGCTCTACCTCGGAATTAATATATTTTCATATATGCTTAACCGAAGGGAATTTTTTTCTCGATAATAGATTTACCTGTACTTGGGCGCGAACGCAGGTACATAATAAATCCAGGACGTCAGTGGAAGCGGAACACCCAGCTTACCGCGAGAGGCTAAGGTTTTATGTCTCTCTCAACCTCAAATACTTTCTCGCGCTGAAGTATTCGTTGGTTTGAGAACAACATCAACCCGCCCTCGACTCCGGTAGTTAAGTATCGCTTTTGAAGGAAAGAGGAACCAAGCACGTTAGCATTTACCATAGGTCATTCACATTACGCGTGTCAGATACATTATAGATATCCGAGCTACAATGTCCTTTATTATCTAATTCGCCTCAAACCTCGGAATTAATATATTTTCATTATGCTTAACCGGAAGGGAAATTTTTTTCTCGTAATTAGATGTACCCTGTAACTTGGCGCGACGCAGGTACCCATTTAATAAATCCAGGAAACGTTCAAGTTGGAAAGCGGAACCCCCCATCTACCGCGAGAGGCTAAAGGTTGATGTCTCTCTCCCCTCAAATACCTTTCTCCGCGGCTGAAGTTATTCGTTTGGTTTGGAGACAAACATCACCCGCCTTTTCGACTCCGGTAGTTAAGTAGCGCTTGTGAACAGCACTAGCAATTTACTATAAGGGGTCAATTTTTTATCAACATTACCGTGAAATTCAATATACATATAGCGAGCTTACCAATGGTCCATTTAATATCTTAATTCGCTCTACTCGGAATTAATTATTTTCATATATGCTTAACCGAAAGGGAATTTTTTTCTCGATATATAGATTTACCTGTACCTTGGGCGCGCAACGGCAGGTACTAATAATCCAAAGGAACGTCCATGGAAGCGAACCACCCAGTACCGTGAGAGGCAAAGGTTTATGTCTCTACTCCCTCAAATACTTTCCTCGCGCTGAAGTATTTCGTTGGTTTGGAGACAACATCAACCCGCCTCACTCCGGTAGTTAAGTAGCGCTTTTGACAGCACGTACGCATTTACATCAGTCATATCCATTACCGGTGATTCATATACATATATCGAGGCTACAATGTCCTTTAATACTAATTCGCTCTAACCTCGGAAATTAATATATTTTCATATATGCTTAACCGAAGGGGAATTTTTTTCTCGTAATAGATTTACCTGTACTTGCGCCGAACGCTGGTACTAATAAATCCAATCCGGACGTCAGTGTAAGCGAACCACCCAGCTACCGCGAGAGGCTAAAGGTTTATGTCTCTCTCCCCTCAATCTTCTCGGCGCTGAAGTCTTCGTTGGTTTGTAGACAACATCAACCCTCCTCGAACTCCGGTAGTTAAGTAGCGCTTTTGACAGCACGTAGCATTTACATAAGTCATATCACAATTAATACCGTGTGATTCATATACATATATCGAGCTACATGTCCTTTAATATCTAATTCGCTCTACCTCGGAATTATATATTTTCATATATGCTTAACCGAAGGTGAATTTTTTTCTCGGATATATAGATTTACCTCTACTTGGGCGGCGAACAGGGCAGGTACACATATTAAATCCAGGAACGTCAGTGAAAGCGTAAACACCCAGCTACCGCGAGAGTCTAAAGGTTTATGCTCTCTCTCACCTTTTTTAAAAATACTTTCATCCAGCGCTGAAGTATTCGTTGGTTTGGAGACAACATCACCCGCCTCGACTCGTAGTTAAGTAGCGCTTTTGAACAGCACGTAGCATTTAACATAAGTCATATCCACATTACCATGGATTCATATCCATATATCACTACATGTCCTTTAATATCTATTCGCTCTAACCTCGGAATTAATCTATTTTCACATATATGCTTAATAACCGAAGGGGAATTTTTTTCTCGAGATAATAGATTTACCTGTACTTGGGGCGCGAACGCAGGTACATATAAAGTCGGAACTTCATGGAAGCGGAACCACCAGCTACCGCGAGAGGCTATAAAGGTTTATGTCCTCTCTCACATCTCAAATACTTCTCGCGCTGAGTATTCGTTGGTTTGAGACAACATCACCCGCCTATCGACTCCGGTAGTTTTTAAGTAGCGCTTTCTTGACAGCACGTAGCATTTACATAAGTCATATCACATTACCGTGATTCATATACTATATCGGAGCTACAATGTCCCTTTAATTCTATTCCTCTACCCTCGAATAATATATTTTCATATATGCTTACCGAAGGGAATTTTTTTTCCTCATAATGATTTTACCTGTACTTGGGCGCGAACGCAGGTACTAATAATCCAGGAACGTCCGTGGAAGCGGAACCAAAACCAGCTAACCGCGAGAGGCTAAAGGTTTAGTCTCTCTCACCTCAATACTTTCTTACTTTCTCGGCTGAAGTATTCGTTGGTTTGGAGACAACATCACCCGCCTCGCCTCCGGTACGTTAAGTAGCGCTTTTGACAGCACGTAGCATTACATAAGTCATATCACATTACCGCAGTGATCATATACATATATCGAGCTACCATGTCCTTTAATATCTATTCGCGGCTATACCTCGGAATTACTATATTTTCTATATGCTTAACCGAAGGTGATTTTTTTCATCGATAATAGATTTACCTTACTTGTGCGCGAACGCGGTACATATTACATCCAGGACCGTCAGTGGAAGCGGAACCAACCCCGGGGGCGCTAACCACCGCAAGAGGCTAAAGGTTTATGATCTCTCATTCCCTCTCACCTTAAATACTTTTCTCGCGCTGAAGTATTCGTTGGTTTGGAGACACATCACCCCGCCTCGACTCCGTTAGTTAGTACGCTTTTGACAGCACGTAGCTTTACATAGTCATATCACATACCATGATTCATATCATATATCGAGCTACAATGTTCCTAATATTAATCGCTCTACCTCGGAATTTTATATATTTCATATATGCTTAACCGAAGGGAAGTTTTTTTCTCGATAATCGAATTTACGCTGTAATGAGCGCGACGCAGGTACATAATAAACCAGGAACGTCATTGGAAGCGGAACCACACACAGCTACCGCGAGAGGCCTAAAGGTTTAATGTCTCTCTCACCTCAATACTTTCCCTCTACAGCTGAGTATTCGTTGGTTTTGAGCCAACATCAACCCGCCTCGACTCCCGGTAGTTACGTACGCTTTTGACAAGCACTTAGCATTTACATAGTCCCATATCACCTTACCGTGATTCATTACAATATCGATCTACAATGTACCTTTAATATCTAATTTCGCTCTCCGCGGATTAATATATTTTATATATGCTTAAACCGAAGGGGGAATTTTTTTCTCGATAATAGATTTACCTGTACTTGGGCGCGAACTCAGGTACATAATAAATCCGGAATGTCATTGGAAGCGGAACCACCCAGCTAACGCGAGGAAGCTAAAGGTTTATATGTCTCTCTCACCTCAAAATAACTTTTCTGCGCGCTGAAGTATTCGTTGGTTTGGAGACAAACATCAACCCGCCTCGACTCCGGTAAGTTTAAGTAGCGCTTTTGTTTTGACAGCATCGTAGCATTTACATAAGTCATAATCCGAGGTAGAGCGAATTAGATATTAAAGGACGATTGTAGCTCGATATATGTATTTTAATGAATCACGGTAATGTGATATGACTTATGGTAAAATGCTAACGTGCTGTCCAAAAGCCGCTACTTAAAACTACCGGAGTCGTGGCGGGTTGATGTTTTTGTCTCCAAACCAACGAATACTTCAGGCGCGAGAAAGTATTTGAGGGTTGAGAGAGACATAAACCTTTAGCCTCTCGCGGTAAGCGGGGTGGGTTCCGGGTTCCGTTCCACTGACGTTCCTGGATTTATTTATGTACCTGTGTTCGCGCCCAAGTACAGGTAAATCTATTATCGAGAAAAAAATTCCCCTTCGGTTAAGCATATATGAAAATATATTAATTCCGAGGTAGAGCGAATTAGATATTAAAGGACATTGTAGCTCGATATATGTATATGAATCACGGTAATGTGATATGACTTATGTAAATGCTACGTGCTGTCAAAAGCGCTACTTAACTACCGGAGTCGAGGCGGGTTGATGTTGTCTCCAAACCAACGAATACTTCAGCGCGAGAAAGTATTTGAGGTGAGAGAGACATAAACCTTTTAGCCTCTCGCGGTAGCTGGGTGGTTCCGCTTCCACTGACGTTCCTGGATTTATTATGTACCTGCGTTCGCGCCCAAGTACAGGTAAATCTATTATCGAGAAAAAAATTCCCCTTCGGTTAAGCATATATGAAAATATATTAATTGCGAGGTAGAGCAAATTAGATATTAAAGGACATTGTAGCTCGATATATGTATATGAATCACGGTAATGATATAACTTATGTAAATGCTACGTGCTGTCAAAAGCGCTACTTAACTACCGGAGTCGAGGCGGGTTGATGTTGTCTCCAAACCAACGAATACTTCAGCGCGAGAAAGTATTTGAGGTGAGAGAGACATAAACCTTTTAGCCTCTCGCGGTAGCTGGGTGGTTCCGCTTCCACTGACGTTCCTGGATTTATTATGTACCTGCGTTCGCGCCCAAGTACAGGTAAATCTATTATCGAGAAAAAAATTCCCCTTCGGTAAGCATATATGAAAATATATTAATTCCGAGGTAGAGCGAATTAGATATTAAAGGACATTGTAGCTCGATATATGTATATGAATCACGGTAATGTGATATGACTTATGTAAATGCTACGTGCTGTCAAAAGCGCTACTTAACTACCGGAGTCGAGGCGGGTTGATGTTGTCTCCAAACCAACGAATACTTCAGCGCGAGAAAGTATTTGAGGTGAGAGAGACATAAACCTTTAGTCTCTCGCGTAGCTGGGTGGTTCCGCTTCCACTGACTTTCCTGGATTTTATTATGTACCTGGCGTTCGCGCCCAAGTACAGGTAAATCTATTATCGAGAAAAAAATTCCCCTTCCTTCGGTTAAAGCATATATGAAAATATATTAATTCCGAGGTAGAGCGAATTAGATATTAAAGGACATTGTAGCTCGATATATGTATATGAATCACGGTAATGTGATATGACTTATGTAAATGCTACGTGCTGTCAAAAGCGCTACTTAACTACCGGAGTCGAGGCGGGTTGATGTTGTCTCCAAACCACGAATTACTTCAGCGCGAGAAAGTATTTGAGGTGAGAGAGACATAAACCTTTAGCCTCTCGCGGTAGCTGGGTGGTTCCGCTTCCACTGACGTTCCTGGATTTATTATGTACCTGCGTTCGCGCCCAAGTACAGGTAAATCTATTATCGAGAAAAAATTCCCCTTCGGTTAAGCATATATGAAAATATATTAATTCCGGAGGTAGAGCGAATTAGATATTAAAGGCATTGTAGCTCGATATATGTATATGAATCACGGTAATGTGATATGACTTATGTAAATGCTACGTGCTGTCAAAAGCGCTACTTACTACCGGAGTCGAGGCGGGTTGATGTTTCTCCAAACCAACAACGAATACTTCAGCGCGAGAAAGTATTTGAGGTGAGAGAGACATAAACCTTTAGTCTCTCGCTGTAGCTGGGTGGTTCCGCTTCCACTGACGTTCCTGGATTTATTATGTACCTGCGTTCGCGCCCAAGTACAGGTAAATCTATTATCGAGAAAAAAATTCCCCTTCGGTTAAGCATATATGAAAATATATTAATTCGAAGGTAGAGCGAATTAGATATTAAAGGACATTGTAGCTCGATATATGTATATGAATCACGGTAATGTGATATGACTTATGTAAATGCTACGTGCTGTCAAAAGCGCTACTTAACTACCTGGAGTCGAGGCGGGTTGATGTTGTCTCAAACCAACGAATACTTCAGCGCGAGAAAGTTTTGAGGTGAGAGAGACATAAACCTTTAGCCTCTCGCGGTAGCTGGGTGGTTCCGCTTCCCCTGACGTTTCCTGGATTTATTATGTACCTGCGTTCGCGCCAAGTACAGGTATCTATTATCGAGAAAAAATTCCCCTTCGGTTAAGCATATAGAAAAATATATTAATTCCGAGGTAGAGCGAATTAGATATTAAAGGACATTGCAGCTCGATATATGTATATGAATCCGGTAATGTGATATATATATATATATATATATTATATATATATATATATATTTATATATATATATATATATATATATATATATATATATATATATATATAGATATATATATCTATATATATATATATATATATATATATGTGTGTATGTATGTATATGAATGACAGGGTGCAATTCAGTAGCCACTCAATTTAGCAGATGTTTCGGGGGTCTGGCGCCCTCCTATAATTAACAACAAAGACCCTACAGAACAGCAACGTTTGTACATTCAAGATATCCCACACTTAACAGTAACTCCATTCAACTTGTGGGCTAAAATAAACTGCATTTTACACTAATCACTCAGTTCAAAATATTTTTCAGGAAAATGAACCTCGTCTAAAAATGTACTACTCGATTTAAAAAATAATGAAATACCAATTAAGTGAAGAAACGTTGCAAATTGAGATATATAAAGTTGACGGGTTTCTGTAACTTCCCTGTTTCATTATAGCTGCGAGGTCGTATTTTCAGTTTATTATTTACAAGCTAATTTGGAAATGCATTAGCGAACCTCTTGATACAATTGATGGATATAGAAAGCACAGTACTGGATATCTGGCTCTTAAGGACAAAGTGACAAAGAGTATGATGAACGTTAAAGGATATGTGAAATAGCCGTGGGGTCATATATAGCTTATAAATAGTTCCAAAGAGTCTTTGATAGTTCCTTAGTTAATATTAGTGATTTCCTAAATCTCGAAGAGCGCTATTCGCATAATAATTTACCCGATATTTCATGTTTGGTAGTGTCTCATTTCTATAATCACTATACTGATCTAAGTTTTGAAACGCCAATATTTCGAATAATCATTTTTCTGACCTTCCAAAAATTGAAATGGTTTTTCCTATCAAAGAAAAAAGCATAAATAAATAAAATACTAAAAAAAAGTCTGTGAAATCAATAATACCTTCCATTCCCCTAAAATGAAAAATATGATTTTATAACAATTTATCATGTCGCTGTTTGGCCTAACAGGTGTTTACCGTGGGACTTCACTAGAAAGTACGAAATTGCCCGCCAAAAAAATTATATTGTGTGCCTATATTGTATTTTGAGGTAAAAACTCGCCACTGCTTGATGCTCTGGATGAACTTACAAGTAAGTGTGAAAACGCAAACTTCCCATTACATCACATTTCGCTTTACTCTTCGATACTCTAATATTGATTAATTTTCAATCTTTATTATAAAATGAACTTTTTTTAATCTATTCCTAACAATGCATTCCAGTTTGGGATCCTAACATCTCTTCATGAACTAACTTTCTACCATAATTTATTTTGATAAGGGAAAAATGTTTAGATTTAATTTAACAGGAAAACAAAATTAATAAATACACTCAATTCCTGGTTGGATAAAGTTAACTTTATTCTCTTCGAGAACCGTGATACCTTCGATTCTCATCGAGAACCGGGTTAGCTTCGATTCTCTTCGAGAACCGGGTTAAATTCTCTGCAAGAACCGGGTTAGCTTCGATTCTCTTCGAGAACCGGGTTAGCTTCGATTCTCTTCGAGAACCGGGTTAGCTTCGATTCTCTGCGAGAACCGGGTTAGCTTCGATTCTCTTCGAGAACCGGGTTAGCTTCGATTCTCTTGCGAGAACCGGGTTAGCTTCGATTCTCTTCGAGAACCGGGTTAGCTTCGATTCTCTTCGAGAACCGGGTTAACTCCGATTCTCCTTCGAAAACCGGGTTAGGTTCGATTCTGTTTGAAAAATGGGTTAGCTTCGATTCTGTTCGAAAACCGTGTTAGGTTCGATTCTGTTTGAAAAATGGGTTAGCTTCGATTCTGTTCTCGATTCTGTTGATTGTTGCTTCGATTCTGTTCGAAAAAACCGTGTTAGGTTCGAAAAATCTGTTTGAAAAAGGGGTTAGGTCGAAAAAGGGTTTGTTCTGTTCGAAAACTGTGTTAGGTTCGATTCTGTTTGAAAATGGGTGTTAGCTTCGATTCTGTTCGAAAACCGGGTTAGGTTCGATTCTGTTTGAAAAATGGGTCAGCTTCGATTCTGTTCGAAAACCGTGGTAGGTTCGATTCTGTTTGAAAAATGGGTTAGCTTCGATTCTGTTCGAAAACCGGGTTAGGTTCGGCAGTACTCACCCTAGAGAGTCTCCAAGGCCGAGACGCTCACGCACGTTGACCCAATCCTCGTGGTAGACATCATGCAGTTCCCTGGTACATTTGCAGCTCTGACACGTCTTCCTGTAAGGCAGTGAAAAGGGGTAGAGTTATCATTCATGCAGTAGTGAATGTTTACGAGACAGCCCAAAGTCAAGATAAAAAGATCTACCACTCGTTTAAGGAAAATTTAATTAAAAAAAGGCTTTGTGTTCTATTTTCAGAAGTTTACACCATCTTTAAGAATTGTTTCCAATAGTAAGCTAAATTAATGTGGCTAGGAAAGCGCAATGTTTTATTGATAAAGAAGCAAGTCTATGTATTAGTAGCCAATACACCAAAATTTATTGAACTTGGATCAACTTCTTTCAGTGATTAGCGACTAGCAACCTTTTATTATCGTACAAACAGATCTCAAAAAGAACATAAAATATCAATAAGATCTGCATGGATAAAATACATATAGAAGCACATGTTTGTGTAAATGTTCTTAACATCAAACACAAACAGAGAACACATATAATTCGTACATATATTTATGAGACTGATAAAATCACCGAAAACCGGGTAATCATTTGAAACTGGCATTAAATTCATTTGTTAAACATTGTTGCTTTTATGATGAAGTTACTTGGATACACCAGTTAACCTATCCATTTTTCTTCCTTACAATTTGCTTCGAAGTTAACTGAAAATGTAATTGAAATTTTCAATGATTCAGTTGGTTATGAGAAAAGAATCTTGCCCTTGTCCAAGCACTCACAAAAAATTAGCAAATTGTCAGACGAGCCTCTCTCTCTCTCTCTCTCTCTCTCTCTCTCTCTCTCTCTCTCTCCCTCTCCTCTCTCTCTCTCCTCTCTCTCTCTCTCTCTCTCTCTCTCTCTCTCTCTCTCTCTCTACAAAATTAGTCACTTTCAGTATAGCTTCTCAGGGCCTCTGAGGCCAAATGTAACTGACCTTCGATTCAGTGTTTCTCACAAAGATATAAACTTGGCCTTGTTTATAACGCTAACGAGATGACCCGTAAAAGATCCCTCACATTAGTCCATTAATCCCAATTCTCTCTCCCCCTCTCTTACACAATCAACTGAATTACGTAATGAGACCGCTTACCATTTTGCTTCCCTGTTCTTCAAGCCATTAGCTAAATTACTTGCGTCTTTCTACGCACCTTTTCTCACACAGAACTGGACAGAAAAATCCCATTGTGGAGATGAGTGTTTTACTGTTAGTTCTTAACGTTACTGATAATTCTGTCCCATATATTCAAAGCTCCTTTTGAGAGAGAGAGAGAGAGAAGAGAGAGAGAGAGAGAGAGAGAGAGAGAGAGAGAGAGAGATTACCCTAAGTCGCATACTCAAGGAATGAAAATACGCACTTTCAACTTTGACTTGACTTATTCATACCTACACTGATTAACAACAAAAATACCTTCCCAGTCAACCGGTCAACTAATCTTCTAGGAATTCTGTTCCTGTTGACAACTTTAGATTATAATTAAAGCTGCCCGCTGTTTCGTAAATAGAAGCAGCAAAAATGTTTCCCTATTATTTGTTTTTGAAAATCTTTCAGTTTGCATAAATATTAAACCGCTGTAAATAAGGTTTCTTCGAACCGCTAGTTGCCTTAAGGGTTTTCTTGAATAGGGAAGGAGACGCAAATAATACTGTAGTGTTTCAGGAAGCCGCCAAAGTCTTTTAGATTTGTCTTTAGGTTTCATGCCAAGCGTTGAGTACTGGTCATTTGGATAAGTGAATTTTAAAAAATCTAATTTTCATAAATGAATACAGCAAAGCAAAAGGCTTTCTACGCACCAAATCCAGCCAAAATATTTACTTTGTAAAAGAGGGATCTGTGATATACTAATACGCAACTTGACAAGCACGTACTCCATTTAAAGAAAAATACTGAGACGATATCATTATTCAAAGCAACAACACAGGCCCACTTGCAGGATATATTTCACTGTATCTCATTCTGACAGATTATATCTTCACCAATACGTGAAATCAAAAAGTTTCACTTTAGCGTAAAAGCTGATACTAAAAGATACAACAACAGCATAACTTTTGATGCGGGAATGTATCGAAGACAAAAACTCATAAGATCAACCAGAAAAAATAGTAAACAAAAATATTAATTTCTTATAAACTAAAACTAGTGAATCAATTTACAAAAGTACCAATCAATGCAATATTATTTACAATACCTTGAAAAGCAAACCTCAGTATGGAAGGAAAAAAGAAACTAGACACAAGTAAACATGGACTTCAATCATTTTTTTTCATGATTCCTATAATTTTACCTCTTTCCAAAAGACAGGTCGATTAGATGTAATTCTTATTACCTATTGTATCTTTGTTTAATTTTCCCTGAAATTTGCTATCGATTACCAGTCAAACTGACCTACCTTGAAAATATCAAATCTTGAAACTTCCTGAAAACTGTATTTAATAAAGGATTAATAAAAATAAAATCTCCTACCAACTGCATACCAGAGAGTGAAAGAATGAGTGATATCCACAAACTGGCACAAAACAATTATACTTCATTTAATATAATAGTTCATTCTGATTTACAGAAAAAATATTGATAAAAATAGTAACGTAATATCCCAGACGTGGCAGCATAGCACCATGCTATGCTCCGGATCCAAAGGACAAAATATCCTCAGCGAAAGAGACACAGAAACAGACAGACGGGAATTATGAATGATGAAAATCTTGCTATAAAGATAAACACTGAGGCACTTTCACACCAAAACAGAGAGTTATCCCCGTGAAAGTTGCATGGCACAGAAGCCAAAATTGTGAAGTCGCAAAAAATAAATAAATAAATAAAATCTCGTAATGTAAAGATACAAAATAATCGCTCAGTTCCTCGCTCAATGAATACACAGAGAAAACAGAAATATGTGTAATGTTGCGCTAAAGTGCCATGAAATGTCTCGGCAGTCTATAAATTTAAAAAAAATACAATTATTTTAGAACCATCAGAAATAAAGTAAGTATTTTTACGTTAATAGAAAACCCGAGGCTTCATTTGTAAGGTATTTATTGCTGAAAAAAAAAACAAGCAGTCACTGTCATGCTCATGCAGCTTTACGTTTGAATCATGGTTGAATCTACAGCATAAGACTCTGCAGAACCTCACGCCACCTGCTGACAGTCAACTTCCTTTCCTTTTCCACCTTCTCTTTTCTCTGAATCCGCCGGAATGTTTCGACAAACTACCACCCAACCTCATCCACAACCCAAGCCAAATATCAAGAATAGATAGATTGCTGGAAAAAAACATCCTGGAAAGAAATCGCAGATGCATTCACACAAATCTAATCAATTTAGTAACAACGATAAAATATCTATTTACCTGCAAAAAAAATATGATAACATAATACTGAACTATACTGACAAAGAAGAGAATGAAATTATAGAATATACTGAAATTATGAGAAGGAATACTACAACACCACTCTCACGGCATAATACACAAACCTTTCGATGTTTTCATTTATAAATCTATAATTTAAAGCGCTAGGTTCCCTTTGTATATAATAATAATAATCAAAATAAATGATACATATATACATAATCCCATATACGTACTACAAAATATAGTCCTAAAAGATATAGTGTCCAGTATTGACAATAAGAAAATGAGAAAAATAAAAATGCAGTCCACAAAAGCTAATTTATAAATGAACCTTAAAGACTTACCCGAGACTTTTGTCACAATTAAATGTATCATTCTGATCAGGGGAGCCCATTGGGATAGCAAGCCTGGATCCATAAAACAGGCTGCAATCACAATGTATGTCCTCAAATTTATGAATAACGGCAAGATATAATTCGAAATTACCGATACCTTCACAACTTACCAAAGGCACGAAAATGCGACGCTTTGCCTACCAGTTCGAAGAGGAACTAAAGGTGATTGTCAAGACCCCAAGTTATGAGTTGACAAATACGTTATTCTGTGATATGATAATTTCTAATAATACGTTCCAACGCACAGTTTTATATGCAAATACCTGAGAACCCAAAACCTCGAATTCTGCCAGGTAAAGTACATTCTATATCTAAAACACTGAGACTTCAAATCATTGAGGTAAATTAATTTCTTGATATAATGTGGTTTGGATCCCACAATTGCTTGCTAGCCACATAAAAATATTTAATCCTTCGGGCCAGCCCTAGGAGAGCTGTTAACCAGCTCAGTGGTCTGATTAAACTAATATATACTTAAACATACGTTCAGCGTCACGTGTGCACCAAAGTATTCAACTTTCGGTATAGTACAGTACCTTACACTACTACACAGGCAAAACTAAACAAAATAAAATCTAGTTATGTCGAGTGAGAGTGATACTAAAGGCCGTGTCTAACTGATTTTCGTCGATAAAATCTTACCAAAGCATCAGATATGGATCGTATTTTGGATATAACTATTTGAAGCCACGGGCCTAATTGGCAAAAATATGCAGTAATAATATTGATAATTAAAGCACTTATCAGAGTAAATAAAAAAAATTTGAGGCTAGTTGTGACGAAAACTATGACAGAAGACGTAACAGCAGGGTTCCCAGTAGATTGTAGAAACACAAATTTTTTACCCTCTTGTCCAATAAGTATTTAAGGAAAGGATAGGCAAATCATAGTTAGGAATGGCGATAATAATACGGTATCCATTGATAATAACACGGGAATTGAATAAGAATTTGGTATATATACCGTAAATACGACAATAATTATTATACCAAAGGAATTTCGTAAATATACATATGGCCATATTACTATTTTCATTGAACAATTTCACGTTGACTATAGGAATACATAGCAATTATAACTCAATTTCAATTTACCCTTTCACTATCAGTTATACAAAACCTTCGAAATTGGTGAAATAAAATCATATTGAAATTATTGTACGATCATTTAGAGGCGTTTGGTACGATAGTTTGGCCCGATATAACTAGTAACCTTGCATAATAGTAAACATCGGCGACGACAGGGCGAGAGCAGGTTATACATGATTGCTGCTTCACCTACGGCAAGCCTAGGAAATTGTCCTCGTGGTTCCAAAACTACTTTTGTGTTGCATGTAAGTGGTTAGTACACAAGCACCAAACAATTTAGACAAGAGGGCAAACGTGACCATTATAGGAGTAATACTTAAATGACGAGTATGAAAAAGAAATATACAAATACTTTGTTTATATCTAGGGCTTTCTATGTTTTCAGACCGAGAATAAACAATGCTGAATTTTCTTGACTGATAAACTATCACACTGACTAGCTGCAACGACCATTTTTAACAATTTGCCTATTATAGTGACCTCCTTATACATACATTACATACATACATACATTACATATATACTACGTACATCCTAATACATAGTATTATATATAGATATATATAAATTTCATATATGTATTGTGTGTATGTACCATATCTGTCAATATGTGTTGGTACGTATACGGCATACTCTATCATCTACTTCCCTGATGTCGAAGTATGATTATTAATAACAATAATGACGATTATAACATTAATAACAAGAACAATGATGAATACTGTAATGAATAATAATGTAATTATTATCATTATGATTAATAATACCATCAGTACTTTACATGTATTATTATTCATCGGCTAAATAATTGTCTTTATCCACACAGGCCCTACGACCGTGTGGCAAATTTTGCGGGTGTCTAAACGATACTTACGTATCCTTGAAACTCCAGGGTAGCAAAGGTTTTCATAAACTGTGTGTAAGGTTTGGTGCATATTTCAAGTTAAAAGAAACGTGAATTGCGCCATGGAACTGTATTGCACAATCAATATTCTCATTTAATAGCCATTCCCATATTGTACTCTACTTGGGAGTTGGAGTGTGTGAAACAGTATAAGAATTCCATATACTATCTACTGTTACTATACGACCACCAACATCCGAGTCTTCGTTCATAAAGTATATGGGCGGGGTAACTAGTAAAGTATGTCATACTAGTATCTATGAGTAGGAGGTCCTTCAATAATGACATTTTGCTAGCTCTGTCTACGAGCCTGCTAGATTTAGCTAAGTTTCCTTTTAAATTTCTTTGATATACTCTAATAAGTGCCTTAATTATCACCATTAGACATCATTGCATAGATTTCCCAATTAGGCTGTGGATTTAAATAGCTATTTCCAAAACACGATCCATATCCGATGCTTCGGTAAGATTTTATCGACGAAAATCAATTAGACACGATCCTGAAATGCGCAGTAGTATATTCTTATGTCATAATTTTCTTTGCTGGGTACTGTCCTCTCTCTGATTTCTCAATTTTAGCAAATATGCCGTCTACTCTTTGGAACAAGTAGTGCGGACTTCATATAAGTCTAAATAGATGTTCAATAATAATTCTAATAATCATAATCTCATACCTATATGAAATAGCATTTGAATTAGCTATGGCTTGGGCATTACATCATCATATCATTTCCATGTGAAATAGACGGTTCTCGATCATGGAGCTAGTGTTTCATTAGAGAACTCAATTATGTGGCACACTTTCATTTCACTGCAATCAAACACAAACATACGTGATATATATTAGATATATTATATATATAGATATCTATATATATATATAATATATATATATATTATATATATATATATACACACTATATATACTTTTCAGTATGAGAATACGGTGAAGGAATATATTTGATATTCTTTGATTTGGTTATAAGATACTAAGATATGCCACTGGTGAATGATGGCACATTCAATAAGAATGTGAATACTTCCCTAGGTGGTTCAGTAATGTAGCCACGATGCTGCTTATCCTGAAATCGTTCATGTAGCCTTGCTACCCACCGGCACACAGGAAGAATGAATGTCTAGGATGAAGGATGAATCAGTAAATGTATCAACATTTAGCGGTAAGTTGTTGGTAACAAGTTAACGAAGTATTTACGACAAAAATAAGGTCAAAATATAATCATCACCTGGAAAAGTATTAATAAAAAAAAAAAAACACTACGCGTAGCATTATTTCATGTTCCATCAGTCTGTCTGAACATATCTAAAATCAATCATCGGAAAACTTGATGTTAATTTCAGTTTTATTCGATTCAAATGTGAGGAATAAAAAACTTGATGCTCATACCACGATATATATTCGGCTTTAATTTTCTATATTTCTATGTAAGAATTCGATGGCTGCAGCCGGTCGATGAGAATATTATGTTATCACGCTGAAAGTAGCAAGTCCTGTGTATGAGGCAGAGAGAGGCCGAAAGAGACAAGGTTGAGGGCAATGTGATTGGAAGCAGGAGATGACAGATTTAAGGAGGAGATATAGAGAGGAAAAGAAGCTAAGGACTGGAAGGGAATGGTGAGATCTCCCCCTCTGCCCTGAGACCCTTCTCCTCTTCCTGCCTCTTACCTTACATCTTACACACACACACACATAGAGAGAGAGAGAGAGAGAGAGAGAGAGAGAGAGAGAGAGAGAGAGAGGGGGGGGGGGAAGCAAAGGACTGGAAGGGAGGTGTGGGACCTCCCTTCCTGCCCTGAGCCCCTTCTCACACAGAGAGAAGGAGAGAGAGGAAGAGACAGAAAGGAAGAAAGAAGGAAAAGAGAGAGAGAGAGAGAGAGAGAGAGAGAGAGAGAGAGAGAGAGAGAGGAAAAGAAGCTAAGGACTGAAGGGGAGGGGTGGAACCTCCCTTCCTGCCCTGAGCCCCTTCTCCTCTTCCTACCTCTCACAGAGAGGAGAAAGAGATAAAGAAAGGAAGAGAGAGAGAGAGGGAAAGAGATAAAGGAAGAGACCTTACAGACCTTACAGACCTTACATCTTGTTCGGGTTGCCCCAGGTCCCTCAGTGTGAGGCACCTCTAATGTCTACCAGAGAGTTGCTAGTACATCTTCCGGTATATTTTGCATCTTCCAATCTTGGATGGTCTGGGATGCAGTTTAGATATTTGTCGAGCTTATTCTTAAACACATCTACGCTCACTCCTGATATATTCCTCAGATGAGCTGGCAACGCATTGAATAGACGCTGCATTATCGATGCTGGTGCGTAGTGGATTAATGTCCTGTGTGCTTTCCTTATTTTTCCTGGTATAGTTTTGGGCACTATTAATCTACCTCTGCTTGCTCTTTCTGATATTTTTAGTTCCATGATATTTTCTGCTATTCCTTCTATCTGTTTCCATGCCTGAATTATCATGTAGCGTTCTCTTCTCCTTTCTAGACTATATAATTTTAAGAATTGTAGTCTTTCCCAGTAGTCTAGGTCCTTAACTTCTTCTATTCTAGCTGTAAAGGACCTTTGTACACTCTCTATTTGTGCATATCCTTTTGATAGTGTGGGTACCATATCATATTGCAATATTCAAGTGGACTACGAACATATGTTTTATAAAGCATAATCATGTGTTCAGCTTTTCTTGTTTGAAGTGCCGTAACAACATTCCCATTTTTGCTTTACATTTTGCCAACAGAGTTGCTATTTGATCATTGCATAACATGCTTTCCTATTCATCATCACACCAAGGTCTTTAACTGCTTCCTTATTTGTGATGGTCTCATTATTAGGTCCCTTATATTTCATATATCTTTCTTTCTCTGTCTCCATAATTTATTGATTCAAATTTATCAGAGTTAAATCATATCCTATTTACCTCTGCCCAATCATATACTTTGTTAAGGTCTCTTTGTAGAGCGTTCCTAGTCTTCATCACAAGTAATTTCTCTACTTATTCTTGTGTCATCTGCGAAACTACTCACTACCGAATCCTTCACATTATTGTCTATGTCTTCAATCATAATAACAAACAGTATTGCAGCTAACACCGTACCTTGCGGCACACCGGATATTACCTTGACTTCATCCGATTTCTCGTCGTTTGCAATAACTATCTGTTTTCTGTTGTGTAAAAATTCTTTTAACCATCTTCCTACTTTATCCACGATATTGTGTTTTCTAATTTCTTCGCTAATATTATGGTCTACTTTATCAAAAGCTTTTGCAAAGTCTAAATAAACCACATCTGTTTCATTTTCCGATTTTCATATTTTTGAATATGTTCTCACGGTGGACTAACAGTTGGGTTTGTGTACTTTTTCCGGGTACGAAACCATGTTGGTGCCGTTGATTAAACAAATTATTTTTTATTAAATGTTTCATAATATTTTTCTTCATTACCCTTTCATACACTTTCATAATATGTGATGCTTAGGCACTCACAGGCCTATACATTACTTGCCTCTAGTCTTGATCCACTTTTGAAAGTAGGGGTAATATATGCTAATTTGTGCTCATCATAAATCTTGCCTGTATCTACACTTTGTCTTAATAATATTGCAAGTGGCTTTGCGATAGAATGAACTACTTTCTTTAACAAAATAGCAGGAATTCATCAGGCCCTGCAGCAGCTCCATTTTTGTTTCATTAATAGCCTGCACAATATCAGCTTCATTAATATCTATGTCAGCTAAATATTCACTATTTTCATCCCTTACTTCTATATCATTATCTTCATTATCTATTCTAGGGTGAATTCTCTCTTATATCGTTCTGCCAGTATGTTGCAAATTTTCCTTTTTTTTCATTCGTTAATCTCCCTTCAATTCTCAGAGGGCCTATTTCTATTCTTCTTTTATTCATCTTCTTCGCATATGCGTATAATAGTTTGGGGTTTTGCTTGATATTTAATAGGGTTTTTTCTTCCAAGTCCCGTTTTTTCATTTTCTTTTGATTGTATAATCTTTTGTTCTGCATTTTCTATCTTACTTTTTAGTTCTATAACTTTCCATGCATTTTTTTCTTTTGCAAGACCTTTTTTCCACTTTCTGATTTTCTGGAACAAGATCCTTCTGTCTCTTGGTATGCATGAATGATGTTTACTTTTCTTCTTCGGTATATATTTTTCCACTATTTTCCTCCAATATTTTATATAATATCTCCGTATTTACCCTTATGTCATCACTTACGAAAATGTTATCCCAATCTTTGTTTAATTCTTCATTAATTTCTGACATTTTATATTTTGTTTACTGTAGAAGTTGTATTTTCCATATCCTTCCCACTTTTTCATTTCTTGCTTATCTCTATTTTCACTGCTTTGGAATGAACTGTTAATTCTATGACATTATGGTCTGAAATATTCGCATTATAAACTATTATTTCTTTAACATAATTCATCTCGTTCACAAATACTAGGTCTAAAGTATTTTCCTTTCTTGTTGGCAGGTGATTTATTTGTTGAATGTTGTATTCTAGTAGCATATCTAATAGCTTTTCAATTGCCTCTTATCTTCTGCACTACTATACTCTCGTTTTTTATATGTATAAGTACAACCACAATCTCCTATTCGTTCTTTCCATTCTATTACGAAAGGAAAGTTGAAGTCACCAGATAGGAGAATATCCAGTCCTTGTGATTTCTCACATATATCATCAATTTTCAATTATTAAGTCAAACTCTTTAGTATTAGGAGGTCTATATATTACTATGTTCATCAATTTTTCAGATTCAAATTCTACCGCTATTAGTTCACTTCTGAGTTACTATATTTCTATATATTTTTCCTTTTTTTTGTTTGTCTTTCCCTTTATATATTGCGGTTCCCCTTGATTCCTTATTCCTATTTTTCTATCTGATCTATAAGTTTGGAACCCTTTTATTTGATCATCATTCCAGTCTCTTGGGAATACCAGGTTTCACTTATATTTCATTATATCTCTTTTCTTTTCATTTTGGGTTAGTTCTTCTAAGTACTCTATTTTTCTTTTTGAGTTACTCGTAACTAAACCCTGCGCATTCATCACTATGATGGTTTGCGTGTTTTCTCCTTCATTTAATACTGGTAGTAATAAGGATTTTCCCATGTCTCTTTCCTGTTCTGGTATGTTTTGTTCTTTTTTTTCATTTCCAGAAATTCTGACATTAAAAAAATCCAACTTTTCCATAAATATTTTGATCTTCCTTCATCATAATTATTCATTTTGTGTCTGAATCTGCAATTTTTTCTCCTGTTTCTGCAATATCCTCTTGCATAATAAATACAGTTATTATCTCTTGGGTATAATTTCGGAGCTGATGCTTTGAAATTTTTTGCTGACACCTCTGCAATATCTCATTGGTGGTTTGCTTTTCTCTTTTACCGATATTCTTGATTTCTCTCTTTTATTTGTTTCTTTCTTATTTTGGATTTTATTACTTGGTTGGTTATTTATTTGATTATGATTCATGGCTACAGGTGCTATATTTGCATTTTTTGTCGAACTTACATCCTTTTCCTTCTTTTAGGTTTTTTACATATTTTTGGATGCAGATCTCTGCAATCATCCCCATATCCATCTAAGTATCACATTTACCATATATTTCATAGTTTTTGACATATCTTAGGCATGTTGTAGTAACATCTTTCTCCAAATCTGCAATTCCTCTTATCAAAAGGTTGCAGATTTTGTCTTTCTTGTCTATTTTTTCCTCTTTCCCGTCATTGTATAGACTGGGTAGAGCCTCTTCGGATTTGCGTTTTCTGTTGTCATATCGTAATTTATTTCTTCGTAGGTATGCTGCTTTATTGCCTCATATGTAGTATCAATGAGTATCTCTGCATCCATACTTTTATCTTGTTCTTTGTTTTCCTTATTTTTTCTGTCATTTCATTTTTGTTTACTTCTCTTCCGTTTTCCTTCTTCTTCTTTTTCTTCTTCTTCTTCCTCTTCCTCTTCTTCTTCATCCTCAACTATTTGTACATTCAATCTTGATTTAATAACATTGTCTATCCATGATAGACATGTTGAACAAAAAATTCTTGTATCTTTTCTCAAATCTTGTATTACCTCAGCACACTGTGGATGGGTCGGAATGTTGCATGCAGCACATTTTCTGATTAGGTTTTGTGGATTGACTATGCTATACCAAACCTTACACAGTTTGCATGCTTTTGGCATTCTTTTTCCTAATGCATCAATTAGGATATTCACAAGATTCACCTTATTCATTTCTTTGTCGGAATATGTTGGTTTATGTATATTTTCTTTATGAGTCTCTTGACCACTTGGATTTTATTTGGAACTTCTTCAATTATTTTCAAGATGTTTTCATTAGATTTGTTCCAGTTTGAAAGGATTATATCCTTCTAATATATCTATGAATGCTTTTGATCT
>NC_061108.1:113632965-113692965 GCF_015104395.2 Macrobrachium nipponense
TGGCGGTGCATTATCACATGTTTGCTTTACGCACAACGGCCCATGTCACGTATCCATTTGGGCGGGGCTCATTCACCTCGTGTATGGGTATGTTTCAAAATTTTTGCCCATACGTGGGCATGCGTGTCTTAATGCGTGAATGTGTGAACATAACATAAAGCCAAGACAGAATATGGTGGTGTGAGTTCACCGAGGCCCTGCGCACAAAAAAGTTAAGTATATCTTAGTTTAACCAGACCACTGAGCTAACTGACAGGGCTGGCCCAAAGGATTAGCTTTTTATTTACGTGGCTAGGAACCAACTGGTTACTTAGTGACGGGACCCACAGTTTATTGTGGGATACGAACCACATTATATCGAGAAATGAATTTCTGTTCACCTGAAACAACCTCCCCTGGTTCCTTACTGGCAGCAGCAGTAAGCGAACTCGGGCTACCAGACTGATAGGCGAGTACGCAACCACTCGTCCACTGAGGAACTGTGGGGCCCACAGGAAATGATTGACTGGACAGAATGAAAAAGTAATTGACTGATTGGACAAAATGAAAAAGTAATACCATGTATTTGTCAAGATGTAAATAACAGCCTCTTGAATGTTCTAACAAATAAACAATTTTGTACACTACTTTTGTACAGGTCAAACTATGTGCCTGACAATACATGGTCACGAATACAGGTTCCTATTTGTTCCTTTCCTAGTGCATATAAATTTAAATTCCTGTTAATATAGCTTTAACCTGTCCATGACATACTCTGTGTGGAATGTATCTAAGTAATATCACCCTCCATCTCTGGTAAGTTAGTTTCAGAGAGAAGAAATCCTTTTACTTTAATTCCCAAAAATACGGAAACAAAGAAAGTAAAAGAAGGAGAAATTAAACAAAAATACATCAACAGTCGCCATGATAAGAAAATTTCCACTAACGTCAGAGCAACGGGGGCTTGCAATTTACTAATTATGTGAATACCAAAGTCTTCTAAAGCACGGGGAGAAAAAGCCTCCCTCCTCCCTTCTGATGTGGAATTGAGCGGATGGTCGGTAATTAGACATATCAACAAGGCTCCTCGTCTTCACTATCATCGTCGGAGGTAGTTAAAATGTTCGACAGGGGATTCATCTTAACTCCTCAGCTAATCTCGTCCCACGTCAAGCTGCCATCTTGGACGGTCGCCAAATCGTGACGTCACGCGAGTTAGGGAGAACACCTTTTGAAAGTCGGCGAACAGGTGTATCTAGGTTGGGTTGCCTCGTGGACTCCTTCCTTTCTTCGCTGTATCGACTTCGGTCTCCTACTCGAGGCTTCAAGAGCTTCGGCTAAAAAACATAATAAGCGCCTTCAGTGTGCTAAAGGCTAATTAACAAAAGCAGGCTGATGGCGCAGGCTTCAGTTGACGCATAAATAATCACATCAAAATGAAGAAATAACGCCACGTTTGATGATCTTCGTCAAAAGGACTTTCGAAAATATTACATTAAAATCAACAAACGTCAAATGAAGGAAAAGATGCAAAGGGTGTACACCAAAGAGAAAGAGAAATATATAAATAAATACTGACAAACAAATCAAGATACAATACTGACAGTTAGTACCTCCTTGCACTCACATACTAAAATGGGTCTCCCTTGCGACCATGTTTTCCCAGAGAGATCTTAAAAGGTATTTTTACAACTGTAGTTATTTGCTTATTTGGGTCTCGTCCCTGTTATCAATTAAGGCCAGCCTTTGGCAAAAGCGAAGTGTGTTGCATATTTTTCATCCTACATATGATTATATCTCTTCGCCTGTCACAGTTCTATGAGGGATCTCAAGGGAAAAAATATCAACTAAAACTAGATCATCTTCGTCAAAATAAACATATGTACGAATATTTTCCTAAAAAGTAAATTAATTTTTCCTAGGGAATTATTATTATCAACAATTACGCTATGTATTATGGATCTGGGAACAAATATACATCCCACATCATACATACATATATAAATACATATGCAGATAGACATATGTATGTAGTTTATTATTATCAACAATTACGCTATGTATTATGGATCTGTGAACAAATATACATCCCATATCACACACATATATAAATACATATACAGATAGACATATGTATGTATGAATGTATGTAGTTTAATCATCATAGAAAGAGCTGAGGACCATACACATCAAAGATTCTATATACAATTCTAAATAGTTGGAAGGAAGGTGAGGAAGATTAGAATGTGCGAGAAAGGGCATAAAAAAAAAGTGAATGACAGTCAATATAGAAGGGGATTCGAAAAGAGCCTTGGTTCGACTCGGTGCTGAAAGGCCTACTACTGCCTGTGTCAAAAGCGGCTGATGTCATCATTTATCGTCACCCGATGTCCTTCCTTGATTCAGCGGTCAAAAATTTTGGAAAATCGTTCAGTATTAACTTTAGCAAGAAAATGCAATAAATGTCATTTATAATGTCCTATATATATCATATCATATCATATCACAAGATGAATTTGGGGTTTACTTTGACATCGTAGTTATTAGTTCGGGACAGAGTGTATACATATATATATATATATATATATATATATATATATATATATATATATATATATATATATATATATAGTATATATATATATATATATACACATACGTATATATACATATATACACACAAACAAAGTGTGTGTACAAGTGTATACACGCAAACAAACGTATATATTATATATACATACTATATATATAGATATATCTAGTACATACGTATATATTTTATATACATATATACACACACGCGTGTGTGTACTAGTGTATACACGCAAAGAAACGTGTGTGTGTATATATATATATATATATATATATATATATATATTACATACATTATATATATATGTATGTATGTATGAAAACTTGCAAAATATGTTAAGCTAAATATTAAAAGAAGCAGTGATATAGCAATAACCAAAATCCTGCCATTAACCAAACAAATCTCCGCCGATTGAAGGAGCCTCTCGAAGTTCGGGAGAAATGTCTACAAAGGCTGTTTTAGCGCCCTTCCTGGTGTGTGGGACTTGGGTTCGATTGTTCCAGTGCGATGTGTCTAGGTATAGGTTTCGACTAAGAACTGCATGTACTAACTAGCCTCTAAGCACGCAATTTCCCTTAATATCTTATTTTTCCAACAATAACGTCTTTTACAGATTCCTCTTTGGTATTACGTTCTCCAAGGTCAGCGGTGCTTGTTCCATATGAATAAGGTTCATGTTCTGAATAATAATAATAATAATAATAATAATAATAATAATAATAATAATAATAATAATAATAATAATAATAATAATAATAATAATAGGGACACTATGCACGATTACAATATCCCTGGAAAGGAACCTGGAAGAATCAGATACTGCTGAAGTAGCGCCAGGAATATGCAGAAGATTATTCCTGGAAACAACGCACATGTAAGAAAAGTGATGGATTCCTAGTAATATTCTGGGAGCTAGGGGATTTCTGTTGAAATTTTGAGAGCCAGAAATTTTGTTTGTTTAGAAAGTTTAATCTATGAATAGTGAATATTAAAAAAAAATTGGTCGCATAGTCTGACCAGTGGTCATTTTTTATTTTTCATGGAATTATTTATTGAAAATGAATACGTTTGGGATCAGGGTGTGGCATGTCATTTTATGTTTTCCCGTACGCCGGGTTCCATAAAAGCATAAAATGAACTCTAAAATTTAAAGCTATTGTTTTTTTGAAGTTCAAAACATCAAAAGAGAGTGAAATTTTGCCTATTCAAAGAAGACAACATGAAAAAAAAATTGTTGAAAACATGAATTTTCAGACGAACGGTTAAACACTAACTGATCTTCGTCATGAATTTATGAAACAAAATCAGGTCCGTAATTATTGAAGTATATGGTGATAATGTATGTTTTGCTTACCCAAGGGAAAAGTCACTTTCCCAGGTTGTCTATACATCTAACGTTGACTATGGTTTGGTTGTAAATAAAGTTCGAACTTGTGATGCTATTAAAAATTGTGCTGCCATACTCCGTGAAGAGGCCAAAAACTATGACTTCAAATTAGGTGAAAAATTGTGAGATGCAAATGACCTAACAAGAGCTGAAATCGAGTATGAACAATGTCGGCCACAGCAGTGGGACAAGTTCCTACTGGCATTATCATCATCATTCATTAAATCAGCAACTACAAAAAGTAGATGTGATGTATTATTTCAGGTTGCTTATTTTATAATTCATAATGGCTTGAAAAAACATTACGGCATATTGCCAATGCTCAAGCTATTCACAACTTAAGTAGATAAAAACCACTCATTACGAAGTTCAACCGTCAAGGTCTTTGCTAAACTAGATGCTAGCATATAGAACCACTTCAATTAAACCCGAGATCCTTTCGAATGGTGCTATGGGCAATTCTGATAGAGGAGAAGATACAAAGTCAGGTATGCATGGAATGCATGACACAGCAGTAGTTTTATTTCAAGATCGTCAAGTAGAGGATAACCAGCATCTTGAGACCTAATTCAAGGTGACAGAGAAAATAACTAGGATTTGCATGTGTGCAGCATAAGGGAGTGTTTCCCAATGTACTTTTCTTTCGACAGAGCAAATTATGAGCGTTGATGTACTTTCTGTTAAGATGATTGCTTGAAATTCTAAGATCACCCCCTTGAGATATATATATATATATATATATAATATATATATATATATATATATATATATATATATATATAGTGACTTTAAAAATGGTAATTTTACAGTTAATCATTCCAGCAAAAGATTCAGCAGTGTTGCCTTGGATCAAGCATTAGAACAACACTTCAATAAGAACGACACTAAAATAAATCAGCAAAGGGATCTGGAGGAATAATTGGAATTACCAGACGAAAAGATGCCGTGACAAACCATGACTGATTTCCATTCACAAAATGTTTCCTAGGAAACAGTAAAATCTCCCACTGAGTCTGCACTGAAGGAAACAAGAGATACGTTACGATGGATAGAAATAGCAACGCTCCAGAGGCTTCAATGCATTACTGAGGTCTGAACTCACATCCACGTCTTACCACCTGACATCTGACGGATTTTTGAAGAAGCCAGAAAAGGCACAGCTGAGTAAAGAACCTGAAAGTCAGTTTTTAGAAAAAAATGAAATAATGGCTAATCATCCAGCACCACAGGAGAACACAGCTGTAATAATTGATTTCATGGCATATGCAAGAAAATTGTATGTTAAAAGTGCTAAAATGTAACCTTTGGAGATTATTGTGACAACATATGGGGAAAGTTTGCCAGACTTTCAGAGGGCAGTTCGCGTACTGATATTGTTTTTTTATTTGTATGAAGAGAAAAGTCTAAAGCACTGGGAACGGCTTAGGAAGAAAAACGTGAATCCTATTGATGTAACACCTAACAGCCCAGGTACACGTCTTTCTGTTAATATGGAAACGTTTTGGGCCTCAAGCCAGAACAAAAAGCTTTTCCAAAAACTGTTTATAGAGTGGCTAGTACTGCAAGGAAACCACGAAAAACCTGTGTATTTGGGAAGAGGCCACAAAGTGACGCCAAAGATGTGAATGAAACTGACAAAGGATTCTGCAACTTGGATACCTTCAATGTGAGTGTGAGGAAGCTGATGATAGGATTATGAAACACAGAAAACTGTGTCAGCAGACTGTTAAAAGAGTCATGAATGCTTCGGATGATACGGACGGCATGATCTGTGCACTATACCACTTTAAAATTATTTATCAAAAAAGTGGCCTGAAGGAACTGAACTGTGGATTATTAAAGACACTCGTTCATCTTTCAACTATATACCACTTCATAAAATTATTGAAAACATGGATGACCTACCTGTAAACATTCTGCCTGCAGTGCACAGTCTAACAGGTTGTGATACAACAAGCAAGATAGGGACAAAGCTTACGGCACTCAAAACTGCTCTACACTCGGGGAAACTTTTGGAGGATTTTTTTTTTTTTTTTTTTTTTTTTTTTTTTTTTTTTTTTGTTTTTTTTTTTTTGGGGGGGGGAGTGGGGCCTCCTCTTGATGAAGAAATTATATAAAATACTTGACAATCTACTGCTAAGGTACTTGGTTCATCAAAATTAATGTGAAAATACTGTACAAAACATTATTACATAGTGTTTTATTTCTCATTAGTTCTTAAAATCGAAAACAAACATTTATATACGAATAGGCACTGAAAACTACAAAAAAAATCCTCTTAAATTTTAGGGTTCTTTTTATGTTTTTATTGAACTCAGCATAAGGGAAAAATACAAAATGACGTGCCACACCCTGATATTAAAAGCATATTAATTTTCAAAACCATTTTCCGTGAAAACCAAAGATGGGGAACATTTCTCAAAAATGACCACTGGTCAGACCATGTGACCAATTTTTTTCCTCACTATTGATAGTATAAAGGCTCTAAACAAACAAAATTTCTGGCACTCAAAATTCCGTACTATAAGGAGGCAGGATGCAACCCGGAACCCCACACTATAAAACCACCCAGTTGAATAGGACAACTGTGATAGACCAATATATATATATATATATATATATATATATATATATATATATATATATATATATATATATATAATACAAAATACCTCAGGAACGGTACAAAAACACTCAATCGTCATATGAATGAAACTTTAACTGTAAAGTTTATGATTGAGTTAGAACAAAAATACGTTGGTGTAAAATTACTAAGTAGAGAGAGAGAGAGAGAGAGAGAGATAGAGAGAGAGAGAGAGAAGAGAGAGGAGAGAATTTTCTAGGGAAGAATGTTCATTTAAAAGTTATATTGAGGGATTTACTTTCAAACATTCAGTATTTATTTTTTCACAGTATGAAATAATTTTGCAAAAGAAATAGTATCTCTCTCTCTCTCTCTATATATTATATATATATATATATATATATATATATATATATATATATATATATATATATATATATAATGTGTGTTTGAGTGTGTGTGTTTGTGAGTGGAAGTTTTAGAAGTACTCCAACAAAAAAATTTTTTAAAGTACTACGAGTATTGGGTGGTGGCCTTTGATAATAACAGTTTAGTTGTATTGTGAACCGTATGATCAATTCGGCATGACAAACTGGAGGTTCTGAGTCTTTCTTGTAAGTTTGGTATGCGAGTTCAGGATGATGTAATGGCTGTTTGTTGACTGTTCTTAACAAACAAGTTCTACGTTTTCCTGCTCTTGCACTATATGCGGTCTTTTGTGATTGATAGTACCGCTAACGTGATGCTTATGTTATAGTTCATGATCAAGTGAGTTGGTTCCTCTTTTACATGAGACAGATAAAAAAAAAAAACTGAAGCTACCTTTTCTACTACGGAGAGGTTGTATGATACTGAATATGTTTCATGGTGTGAGCGAAGCATGTGTTCGAATGTAGGGCTGATAGCGACGGGCTATGTGCAAAAGGGTGAGACAAGGGTGTGCTATGTTACCATGGCTGTTTTATATCTCTCCTGGTGGAGTGATGCAAGAGGACGGCTGATGTTTGCGGATGACATAATACGGACGAGGGATAGCAAGAAGAAATTGAGGAACGTAATGAATCTGAAATTTTTCGGAAAAGGAAAAGGAAAGCAATCATGGACACGAATGTATGATTATGAGGGTAACAAAAAGTGTGCATAACAAAATAAGGGTTGCAAAGGTTGTATGGGCGCAAATGAGTGGCTAGCTCATGTGAAAAGAATGCAAAAAATGCAGAATTCAGTATTATTATGAAGGTAGTAGAAGATGAAGGCCTAAAAAGTGCTGGATGGTTGGACTTTCATATCCCAAAATAGCAAAAGTGCTTGCAAGAAAGAGGTGAATCCTAACGTCATTGTCCAGGATGTGATGCGCTTCTAACGCTGTGGTTAATGCTTTGGGAATTTTAAGCATCTGGAGTTCGTTCACGATTTACCAGTTTAATGACGGATGTGAAAGAGACCTCTGAATGTACCCAGTATTACAGGAAATTTTTAATTTTTAATGTCATATGCATATATATATATATATATATATATATATATATATATATATCATATACATATATTATATATATATATTATATATATATATATATGTGTGTGTGTGTGTGTGTGTGTGTGTGTGTGTGTGTGTGTGTGTGTGTGTGCGTACATAACTCTCTGAAAGTATGGCACTGATTATTCGTTTTCTACCATAGTACACATTTAGTAGTTGATTCGTTCAGGTATTCCGTGTTTGGATAATAATTATGCCGGTCCATGCTTGGAATTTGTTGCAACTGGAGGTAGAGAGTTGAGTGATTTAAATTTTTTTTATATAAAACAGTAAAAATGTAACTCATACCATCCACAAACTTTACCCAACCTGTCCATCTTTATTTGTTTGTTTTTTGAGGTGATGAGGAGAGAAGAGGGCGGGGCGTGGGGATGGGGGTGGGGTGAGGGTGGAGGTAGTGAGCATGTTCAAGATCAGGGCATGGATTCCTCCTTTCTTCCGTCATACAGACCTGAGCTTCTGACCTCTACAGGGTTAACTATAAGTTATCACAGAATCCCACATGACACAAAACTGCAATTGCATTATAGCAGCAGTCATTTCCTCAAATAAAAATAAAAAATCTCTCATTTGCACTTGCAGTAACATACACAGATTATATAAGGGAATTATGACAGATTATATAAGGGAATTCTCT
The DNA here is from genome assembly GCF_015104395.2 of Macrobrachium nipponense. Taxonomy (NCBI): domain Eukaryota; kingdom Metazoa; phylum Arthropoda; class Malacostraca; order Decapoda; family Palaemonidae; genus Macrobrachium; species Macrobrachium nipponense. Next base: position 113,641,686 of record NC_061108.1, read on the forward strand.
CTTATTCGCAAGAACTTTTCACATTTCTTCTTTTCTTCATTGCTTGCAGAGGATATTCCTATCCCAAGGACATCCACGCAGAACAAAACTAAATTATTACTCTTGTTACCAACTGCTGTTTATTCACTATCATACTTCTTATGACCTTAATGATGTGCTTAGCGTTTTATTTCAGACGTATTTTGCTCAACTTTTACGGACTTATTTCCTTCATACTTAAGGCCGCTAATTTTCAGAAAAAAAAAAGCAGCTTTTGCTACGCAAATACCCAAATATTAGCTGAAATTTCCCAAAGTTTGCGCTTAACATAAAAAATAAATACCCTGAAAATCAGAATCGTGCACATTTTGAGAAAACCACCCCCACCACACAAAAAAATAAAATAAAGTAAACAAAATAAATAATAAAAAAATATATTAATTTACTATGCAAATGCTTAAATATTAACTGAAAATATCACAAGCTTACGCGTTAAAAATAAATCAAGTGAAAGTCAGTAGCGTGCTCATATATGAAACAGTTAGATAAACATAAAACACTAGTGATTATCTTTAACTGGCGCCGAATAGTGCATTTTCTCTCTCTCTCTCTCTCTCTCTCTCTCTCTCTCTCTCTCTCTCTCTCTCTCTCTCTCTCCGACCTATTCTTATGCAAAGATACACAAATTAGATCAATTTAAAATCAATAATGAAAACTCAATATACGAAAATTTCAGTCTTAGCTATAATTAATTTGTCGGATGGGGTTTCATAATAATAATAATAATAATAATAATAATAATAATAATAATAATAATAATAATAATAGTAGTAGTAGTAGTAGTAGTAGTAGTAGTAGTAGTAGCAGCAGACCAATAGTAGCAGTAGTAGTAGTAGCGACTCACTGTACATCACAGTAATAGCATTAATTTGATTTACTTTAGTGATGCATCAAAACTATCAAAGAAACAATAATTCATCACACCAATACACATGAAAAATCAATAATTCAACAAGAAATAAAAAAAATTCCCTGACATTGAAATTCATTTCTAAACCCAGCAAAAAAGATCAAAAAGTGGTTATTTTAACATCAATAAGTGTAAATGAATAAACCTGGACTCGTTCCAAGCCTGCATAAATTCGCCTGCAGACCCTAATGATTAATCAATTTTCCGAGGTCATGTGACTCTTATGGAGTCAAATGATGCGACGCAGCCCACGATCAGGATTAACAAAAATATAAAAATCAAGCAAAATAATATCTAAACTTTCTTTATGCGTTTATTTATTAATCTACATATCTACCTATTTAAATACTTGTAATCATTTACTAATATCATACACTGACATTTACCCTTTCGTATTTGTATTGCTTCACCTGTTATAATTGTATTTACTAGTTCCTCATGCCCTTGCATACTTAATTTTCACTTACGCTTTGATTTAGCTTTAAATTAAAAGCAATTATTTCATTTAGTTTTTAATAGCTTTTAATAACAAGTTATGCTAAGCCCATTTTCTTTCATTTATCTATTATAATTTCATTCTTTTAGCGACCACTTTATTAATAACTCATAAGACATTACTTAATTCACTGACATAATTACAAAGTAATGCTTTACCACTTTCGGTGCTCTGCACTTTCCTTTTAAAGAAATATGTATTTTATTCTGCTGACACAAGTCAGGCCTATGTGCAGCCTTTTTGTTTGTTCATTAACAATGATGGATTCATTTTGGGGCTCCCATGTGTTTATAGTCTGCTGACTTTCCATTAAGATTTTCAGCTGAAGATTTAAAGAAAGAAAAGGTAAGGAAAGATTCTGAATTTCTGTCTGCTGAAAAAAACCAACATCATTATCCACAATAAATTTGCAGGAATTTAACACACGTAATTATAAAGGTAACGAACGATTTCCAATGGAAATATAAAAATAACTGAAAATATAAAAATCACTGAAAGTCATCCAGAAGACCTGCTCAACATATTAAATACTGGGTAGTAACGTACATAAAAACAGAACTACGGGTTTTAACCACAATACTCGTATGCTTGGTTGGTTGGTTTACATCAAGCCCGCCTCACATCCAGCAATAAGAGGCCTGGTTTGGACCTCTAAATTCGTCGGATCCATAACCAAAACAATTCAGTACAACATCCACAAAGGGAATCTATAGTTTATAAAAACGAGAGAGAGAGAGAGAGAGAGAGAGAGAGAGAGAGAGAGAGAGAGAGAGAGAGAGAGAGAGAGAGAAGTTGGAAGGACGAATAATACCAGTAGTCACTTGAACCACCCTCAAACTCTTAAGAGGATTAGGTGTCGTCAGGCGACCCTGAAAGAAAAGCAAAAACAATGCGAGGAAGGGAAAGAAGAGAGTAATTCACAAGAAGAATATGGCTTGAGTCAGGAAAATAATTTGGATTTAATCTCCCTCCCTGATGTTAAAAAAGAATAATAAAATAAAGTAAAAAAATAAAAAATAAAAAATCTATTTAGTGTGAATATTTTTAAGCATTACAAACTGAATGCAACCCTTTCCCATTAAACGAAAATAGAAGGTAAATCCAACAATTTCTGTATGAATAAAATATTAGCAAATAAAAAGACTCAAAAGACATATGAAATGCTATTTTCCCCAAAATGTTGGTAATTCAACGTAAAAGTTTTGGAACTGAATCTACTTCTAACACTCACCTCCCTTCAAAATATTGGAATCCCAACTTGCTATCATAAAAATATAAAATGAAACACTCAACACTTCTATAATAAAATAAATATCAGCAACTTGAACTTCGCCCACCCAAACCTCTCAGATTATTTCCTGAAGGAACAGATAACCTGTTTGACCTTGCCCCTGATACGCACAATCAGAGATCTCTGAATTGAAAGCCTTTCTAGTCTATTTTGGAAAAATAAACGCGGATGCAAATACAAACACACAAATAAGCGCGCTTGGTGACGTAATTGGTCTTGAAGTCAATTTTCCGAGCACGGAAAGACTTCATAAAAGATTATAAACAAACAAGAAACAACAGTTCCGACTATCCCACTTGAACAACAGAGAAAAATACATGATTCGGATATTCATGTGAAGCGAATAATATACATCATATCATCATTCTAGTTCAATAAACGCTTAATCGCACAGATTGCATCTCTCAACAGAGACATGGGCGCCTTCAGGACAAAATCAGTGAGTGGGCAGAGGTTCAAAGAGATGGCCTCTCGCATTGATTAGCTGCTATTGTGTGTATTTGTAAGTATACTTTTGTTCTCATAAGCAGAAAAATGAAATAAGTAGATAAAAAAATATTCTTATATACTTTGCATTAACTTAATTATAAGGTGCAAAAGATTTTTTCATTATGTACTTCTTAAGCTCGGGAATTAAAAAAAATAGTTCCGAATTTACCGATTTGAAAAACAGACATGACACCAAATTTACTGAGAAGCTACATAATATATATACAAATATAAATACAAAAAAAAATAATGGTGGTCTACAAAAAAAATAATGTTAATGCACTTTATTTAATTTACGCAAGGCGTGATCTGACCTCTAGCTTACTCTGGACGTGTGCAAGATTTTCCACCAACGCAGCAGTTTCAAACATTATATTCTTAACTTAACATGAAGTGGTCTTTATAATTATACTCATAATTAGTACTACTCATACTAACAACAAGGATCAACTAAAAATGACGCAAAATAAACACGTTCATATATTTTCAGTTGTAAGTGGAAACGAAATAACTGAACAGAAATACAGCCTCTAAATCAAGTACGTCAAATAAATTAAAACGCGCTAAAATCTACGGACAGATAGCCCATAGTTTCACCAACGAAAATGGAAAAAATAGGATATATTTTATTATAAATCATTTTTTGTACTATTCAATATGCATATCATTCATTATTTACACTTTCATTCTAATAAATAAATCATAATTACCCTATCCTAAAATTCCTGTATCTTTACCTCAACGTGAAACACCTTTTCCAGACCTTTTGAGACCTCTCCTACTCCACCACCACCACCACCACCAACAACAAAGTAGTTTGTAGGCTTACTCCCCGAGTAAGCAAAACTGTTTTAAAAATAAAAAGGTCAGCTTGATGTCATTTTACACATAAGCAAGCACACTGGCAGACAGGATGTAAAAGTCATATTTGAGCAGCATCTTCCTAAAAGACTTTCTTATGAACTAGTACGTAAAGCTAACCATAGCTAGAAAACTCAAAATCAAAAGCCTTCAAGTAACCACAAGCGTGTGCTTTAACGCACTCGTATTTACATATATGAAATGTAAAGTGGTGAATGTCAGTTCTCGTGTGTTTGTCAAAGCATGCACGAATGTTTATCTAGATCGCGTTGCAAAAGAGGGACCCCTTTGTGTTTGTTCAAGTGCACCCTGGCGTATGTGGGCTCCCCAAGACGAGTACCACATCTCACGCAAAAGTCCATCCTTGTTATATCAAGGTGGTTCGGTTACTGTAACATTGAACCTACTTATAAAGTGGTATCAAATTATTCACTTTTCTTAGTCCTTGGGCTCGATTTAATGGACGACTACTATTAACAATGGTAACTATCATTATATTCACTGATATTTCTAGAATCTGGATAAATACGCATGGCTGTAGTTAGGAAGAGCATTAGTCCGTAAAACATATTCTAAATATCAAGACGACTATCCTATACATTATACTTAAGAAATATATATTTCATGCTAAATATGAGGACGAGATAAATTCTACACCAAACAGAACATTCGTCTATCAAAAACCTTCGCGTATATGTTTCTTCTCTCCAGTGATAATCTCTGGTATTATCTACTTCCTTTTTTCAATATCCCCCAGATCTCACGATTTTCCATTCTTTGCGATACAGTCAATTGCTTTTATCTTCCAACTACAACTTACATCCATCACATATGGGATAAGTAATGGTAACAAGTGGGTTTGTGTTGAAACGGATGTACAGCATTTCAGCTCATGACCATATTTCAAATACAGGGTTGGTAAACGATAAAGAGAAGAAAATACTTGGGCGAGATGACAAGTGTATCCCTCTATTTGTCTTTTTGATTCTGACACAATCTTCTAATGGCATGAACTCCGCGTTCAACTGTCAGAATCTTGAAAACGAAAATTCAGAGTATCATAACACACTTGATGGAAGTGCGATAAAATTGCAAAATTACTTCATTACCGCCTCCGCTTTTGGCGGGACATTAGAAATAATAACAATAGTTGTGCCCCGCCGTCCTTGATTCAATGGTAGGGGTTAGGTTAACGTTTACTCTGGACAAAATACATAATACATGCAAAAGTCGATAAGGTACGCTGACTACATAATAATAATAGAGATAATATCAGTAGAATAAGGGCCATGAAATACTGATGTAGCTAACAATACCCTTAAAAACAACTGAACTTCCATAAGATCCAGCAAAGGACAATAACCACAACATAGTAAAAAGGAACGCCAAAGGAGCCTGCTACTAAGATACAGAAAAGCCTCCATCCACTTTTTATCGGTCCGTTGTTCACGATGTTTAGGATTAGTGGGTTGCTGCCATTTCTAGTTCTCCTGACGAATAATTTTCATGAACATCCTTAATGTTGTTAGAATGAGAAAGTCATTGTGGACACCAAAAAGTTGTGATTGTGACATGGTCTCGAGTGAAGTTCGTACGCAGGGATCCAGCCGTAAACGTTGCATCAATACAAATGTAATAAAAAATTAGCAGTTTCGCTGAACAGAGAACGTCTCCAGATGAAAATGATACCACTCCCACATTCAAACATAAACTGCTGAATCGTGGATTAACCTTCCTATACAGTAAAAGTTCCATACTACTAGTTGCTTCATACACCTACACAGAAGGTGGCTCATCAGCAACGGATACTTTTACGCACTGAGCGCCATTAATCCCATCTTGCACACACTCACGCTTCCTAGCTATTAAGGCTATTCCCTTCTAATACCTCTGTCTCTCTCCCCCCCCCCCCCCCCCCCCCCCCCACCCCCCCCCCCCCCCCCCCCCCCCCCCCCCCCCCCCCCCCCCCCACCCCCTCTATCCAACCTTTTGCGGGAATTCTGTTCCAGCTAAAACTTCAGAATCATATAGTACTCTTTATACCCAAATAAACTGGCAAGGAAGTCAGTTAACGTAGGTTATTAATGCAATGGTAAAATCATTATCACCTGTAAACTAATGCCAGAGAGAGAGAGCAACTCGTTTGAATTCTATATATCGAGTCTGAAGGCAGTGGAGCAGCCCACTGGAGAGTTGTGAGCTCCTTGAGAAAGGAAATCTTTCTTATATGGCAGTTAAGCCTTTCCTTTAGAGTTAAGTAATACCTTAGCTTAACCAGACAAATGGGCTAATTAACAGCTCTCCTGGGGCTGGCCCGAAGGATTAGATATTGTTACGTAGCTAGAAACCGATTGGTTACCTAGCAATGGGACCTACAGCTTATTGTGGGATCTGAACCACATTATATCGAGAAATTAATCTCTTATCCAGAAACTAAGTCTTCTGACTCCACGTTGGCAGAGCGGGAAATCGAACTTGGAACCATTGAATTGGTAGGCGAGCATGTAAACCACTCGTTCGACGAGGAACTTTTTCCTCGTGCTTTTCAGGAAAGTGAGATGCTGGGAAAAGATTACAATGTTGTACCACCACAGCAGGTGTGAAAGTTACCAGATGGCAGGGGTATGGTGTTTACAACCACATGGGTTCTACTGATATTGAGAAAATTATATATGTGTGTATAAAATACACATTTGTGTGTATATATCTACGTGAGATTACAAGCACGCGCCCATAAAGAATTTCAGTCCAATAGATACAAACAAATGTTAACTACGATCCCACATTAGAATGAAGTGAGTTCTGACACACCCACAATATGAATATTTCTTTAAAAAGGAGCGAAGTTAATAAATTACCCAAATTGACATGGTCCGGCGGCCGGAAGGCCCCTTTAAATTAGAGGCCATCACGAAAATGACCGAGGAATGAAGGTACAAAATTAATGTATCTATAAATACGATATTGACTTCGGCCGGTACGTTTACTTTGTCTGTCACACACACAGACATATATATATATATATATATATATATATATATATGTTATATATATTATATTATAAATATATATATATATATTATATAAATAATATATATTATTATATATATTATTATATATATCATATATATACATATAAGCACTTTTCTCCAAAGAAAACACCACACAACCGGACTGACATTCATACGTCAAATGCTGAATCATGGATGAACCCCCGCCATAGTAAATCTTCCTAGACATCAACTACGTCTTGTACTTTCGCCTCATAAGCAATGTGTTCAACCCCAATCAGGTCCCACCATTTACTCTTGACCTGCGCGCATTCTCAAATTTAATGGATTTTTTTCACCTTAACCGCCGAAACATTTCTCGGCCACCATCTTTTCCTTCCCTCTAACCCTCCTTTCCCCAACCATCGTCTGTTCTTACTACATAATCAAACCTTCTCAAACTAATCTAATGCATTCTTTCCCATACAGTCATCTTTTCACCTCTTCCACGTATCTCCATATTTGTCATTCTATTAATTCTTTATATACCGCATGTACTACTATACAGTTCATCTCAACAGCTTCGACTGTTTTATCTTTCACTTGCATTCAACAACTGCAAAACAATTCTATAACGGAGATCTAGCTCAGCAATCCCTTCACACACTTACTCATTGTCTCCTTATATGATTATCTCAATTCTTTCTGGCCAAAAAAAATCACTTATTTGCAGTTAAACTCCTCCCCCTCTCATTCTATCTTATTTCCATCTTCATTTTTGCTTTAAAGCGAGTACAAAATTTCGAAGTGCTCGGAGAGAGGAGAAGAACAATACCTTGTAACGGTTGGAGAAATGGATTGAAAGAGGCACTGGAAAAAAGGGCATCAACATCTAGGAAGTGAGGCAGTGCCTGCAAGACAGGGTAACTGTAGCAGGGTGAAGAGGAATTTGATATGCTGCTGATGAGCGTCTGTGAAGGTGTAAGAAGCGGCATATCCAAGTATCAATATTTCAAAGACAACTGTCTTGTCTTTTCTTGGAGCCACTCCCAGTTTGGTAAAAGGCTTAATGTTGAACACACATACACACACACATGTATGTGTGTGTGTGTGTGTGTTGCTGCAATTCATATGCCAAAAGACCAGACCAAAGACGTGAGAGAAATTCGGTCATCTAACTTTGATCATCCACCAAAACATTTACACAAATTAAATTCAGCATCAACACCACCCTCATCTTCATGGTCTTTAACATTAAAAACACCCCAACTATAATAAACAAATGTATTGCCTTAAAAAAGTGAGGATAGTGTGATGCCTACCACATAGAAGGGTTTTTATCCACACAGGCCTAAACTAAGCCTAAGATACCCTAGGGTTCCACCATGGCTACACTAAATGGCACTTACGGAAGGAAGACTAAATGAAGAAGTAAATAACACAAGTATATTTAACAAAATTTTTAAAAAATCAATTCATAAAAACATAAATTTCATAAAAAATGAATTACTAGTTGATAATGAGAAACGGAATCTATATCATCATATAATTACAGCAACTGAAGAATATGGAAACAAAACTCAAGCATTTGACATGTCAACAACAATGAGGACTACTGATTTAGAAAAACAGACGTAAAATTGTTGGGGGTAAGAAAGTATAACATTACCATCCAAAAGGTAGGATCTAAATAAGTAATTACAGAATTACAAATACGCAAGATACATACATATACATGAGTTATATATATAGCAAAAGGGGCACGTGCTCTTCATCTTGATTGCAAACCAATGCTATATTGAAAATTTAATTTTATACCTGCGCTGTGCCCAAATATATATATATGTATATATATAATATTATATATATATATATATATATAGATATGTATATATATATATATATAATATATATATATTATATATATCTATACACACACACACACACATATATATATATACGCGCGCGCGCGCGCACACACACACACACACACATATATATATGTATATCCATACTAGTTATATATATATCCAATTACATATATTATATACAGATTCACATTCATTATTTACAGATATATATATAAATGTAATAGCCACAATGCCTCTTAACTTCTCAAATTCTTTGCTCTTTTTCGCATACGCTTATCACTTCAGCGCCTCGAGATCCAACTTCAAAGAAATATGAAAGAAATCATGATGTCCGGTAGCGGGAAACGACCCCGTGATACCCTAATCACGACAAGGTAAACTTGTCGACCTGACCACGTTTCCCATTTCTTTCATATTTCTTTGAAGTTGGATCTCGAGGCTTTGTAGTGACAAGCGTACCCAACAGAGAGCAAAGAATTTGAGAAGTTAAGAGGGCATTGTGGCTATTACATTTACATATAAATAAATAAATAAATATATGTATGTAGTATATGTATATATATATATATGTGTGTGTGCGTGTGTCTGTGTGTGTGTGTGACAGAAAGCGTAGGCATAAAAGTAAATTTTCAATATAACATTAGCTTGCAATCAAGATGAAGAGCACGTGTCACTTTTACAGGACAAAAAGAGGGAATGTCTCCCTCTTTCTCCGTCTCCCTTTATCCATTAATGGCCAGCAGTATCCATTACCCCTAAAGCTGGGCTATAACCACTCGAGCACACACACACGCGCGCGCACACAGACATACATGCACACAAGGCCCACTTGATAAACTCTCTTCGTCGCTCTAGTCTCTCCATTCCCCTGAAATGATGTAAGGCAGAAAAACGTATTGCCGCCGCGTTTGATATCGGAATAGATGGCCATTTATAAATTTATGTGAATCACTATGGGTGAGTACAATTCTACATACCAATATGGGTAAATACAATTGTGCGCTTTTCTTGCACATACATATGTACAAATATAATACCAATTCCTCTATAAACACACACGGCGAGCTTTATATGCACATACATATGTACACATTCATAATACATATGCTTGCATAAACATATATCATACTAATCTATTTAGATAGCTGCCCCGGGGGAGTTAGTCTTGTGATTCTCATCAAGTATTTCAGGTTGAGGTGCAAAGCCTAAACACTCTCTCCCCCTCGTTGCAAACACGGGTCATTTAACTACCAGGTACAGAAGTCACTACTTGCCTCAACAGAGGCACACTGAGTTTTAATGGGTTACTCTCACCTTACCCTTTCGCACAAAGGTTCGAATCTCACAACAGGAAGTAGGGTTTCTTCTTATTCTCTCTTGCATTGAATTGATGTTACTATCGATATTATAAAAGCATATATATCTGGTAAAAGTTAGCAAATGATTATACACACACATACGTGAATGTATTACACTATATACAAAAAATGTTATATATACTATATATATATATATATATATATATATATAATATATCTATCACACACAAGAATATTTTCCACTATACGTCTTTTTCCCACTGAGGTATGGCTCCTGGATAATAAGCCTTCCCATCGGAAGATTATCTTTTTAAATGAGTGTGTATATATATATATATATATATATATATATATATATATATAATATATATATATACATATATATATATACATACATATATAAGTGTGTATATGTATATATATATATTGTATATATATAAGTATTTAATGTAGATAGCATAATTATAGTGTATTTATTTTGTGCATACATATAATGTATGTCTGCATATACATATATAAAATCATATATTGCTGTATACACATATCCAGAAACTATACAAATATTATATACATATAACCAAATAGCATGAAAACATGAATTTGAATCCTTCAGTCCATAGCATCTTTGGGTGGGATCACATTCCGCATTGATCCAGCAAACAAGAGAAATATTCGTTTAACGACTCGATGTGGTCATAGCAAACGGAACTGGTCCTAATCACAAGCATGCGATGCACTCACTCGCACACAACGCACGCACATGACGACGGTTTTCCAAGGACAATAATGCGGACTGAATAATGCAATATAGAAAACATTTTCACACAATAAATTTCATGGTTATCTATACGACGGTTGTGCATACAAGTAGGCTAGCTCAAACTTAAGGACTGAAATTCATATTTATTGACAGTCTCACCAGTCGTATCACTACAACAAATTATATGAATCAATAACATAAGAACATAAGATAAAGCGCTAGTATGAAATTCGACTCTTCATACGACAAAAGCGTCCATACTCAAACATATTTTTACTAAAATGAGTAAGTCAATCAACAACTGAATAGATAAAATAGTTACAAACTCCTCACCAATGATGACTTAGCAGTCTCTTAAGTAGAGGTATCTTACAAAATTCCAGAGACAAAATATATGATGACCCCCTTTACGACTTGAAGATAATTGTAGCAAAAATTCTGTGAAATACTACATAATTCCTTGAAATAGAAAAAACAAACCCAGGCACAAAATGTTTTGGAGGTGACAGTTGCTTTCAGGGAATGCTATACTGTGTATTCTAATGACCCCAATTTCTGCGAAGGGAAGAAGAAGAAGCGCTGAAGTGTAAACACGGCTGTGATTGTATTCCGTGTTTTTTCAAGCCTTTGCCTGTCTTTTGATGGTTTCCTAGTGATGTAGAGTTGCTACAGGGATCATAAAGGTACAAGGAACCAATAACTGTAAAGAGTTTATAGTTGTGTTTAGACTTAGTTGCCTTTTGAGGATAAAAAGTGAATCAGTGGTCGTCCGTCACTCATCGCCGGAAAGGCTGCATGCCCCGAGGCTATGAGTGACGTAAGCCGTGAGACCGCCCAACGATGACGTCACGATTCTATCCTCCAATCAGGAGAAAGGACTCCATTGGTTTGATTTTTTCAAGCAAACCTGACAATGAAACAGTTTGTAGGGTAATTTTTGAGATTCTTGGAATTGAAACTTGCGACTTGATAGGATTCCAGTTGATGCCTAGGAATAGGTTTATCATGAAATTCAGCTCACGCGTTATATATGAAAAGATAATCAGTGAATACGATGAGAAGGAACTCCAGATCGGCAATGGGATTACTGTGAAAATAGTGAACATGGGAGCAAGCTACTCCTTTGTATCAATCAGATACGCACCTTTTGACATGGACAACCAGATGATAGAATCCGTACTTGAAGGATATGGAAAGGTAATATGGATAAGGAATAACCAACACACGCTAGGAAAAGGAAACGGTTTATTGAATGGGATAAGAACAGCAAAAATGGAAATCAAGAATAACATTCCATCGTCTATTAGGATAGCAGGACATTCGGTGTCCTTCATGTACAGCGGACAGAGCAGAACCTGCTATAAATGTGGAAGTGAAGATCATCTAGTGGAAAACTGTGTTACAGAGAAGACATTAAGGGAGGAATTAACGGATAAGGAAACGTACTTCCCGGAAATAGGAAAATGGAACAGAAAAGCGAAGGAGAATCCAGGACTTAGCGTAAAGGATCAAATTCAAGATTGCACTGGTGATCATGAAAAACATTTAAAATTGAACCAAGATAAAGAAATTCAAAATGCTGAAGATAACATAGATGCTAACTCAAAACATTTACTTGATAAAGACAATGTCTCGGGTGGCATAGATAATGATGATGAGTTAAAACGCGTAAGCATTGCAATGACAGCTAATTCTACGCATATAAATGAATCTGATAATGAAGACATGCATATAAATGAGTCCGATAATGAAGATGTAACTGTATCTGAATATGGGATACAAAACAACATTGTAAAGGAAAAAGAAACCGAGAAGTCTGATAAAACGATAATAGAAACAATAGTGGAGATTCATCGTGAGCGAAATGATATAGAACTGTCAAGTATGGAAGCAGAATCAGTAGGGAAAACCAGTCATGAGGAAGTGATCAGGAATAATTTCGACGAAAATATGACAACTGAATATAACGATATAGCAGAAGACATGTTGACCGACGAGAGCCTGGAAAGGGAAATGATGAACGAAGCTGATGACGTTGAGAACCGGATCGAGGAATTTAGTCACAACGAACAAAGTGAAGATAGGAATACTGAAAAGTGGAAAATACATGTGGAAAATAATGGGAAAATGGTTATATCAAAAAGTAAAGACAGCAGTGACAAGTTGTATAGAAATGATGAGGGAAATTTGAAGGATGATCGTGAAAGAAAACGTCGAAAGGTGAATAGTAAAAACACAAGCTCGTAATGGATAAGCGGGTGGTTAACCTCTTTATAATCATGGCGCTGACGGTAGCCACCTTAAACGTAAATGGACTTAATGTAGTTAACAAGCAGATGTGCGTTGACTCTCTCATGAGATTTCACAGATTGATGTATTGATGCTGCAGGAGCATAATATTAAAAATGTCAACGACTTGATTTACCAATCTAATGATTATGATGTCTTTATTAACTGTTGTACTAATTTGAAAGGTGGAACTGCGATATATATTAGAAAGTGTCCTAGCATTAAGGTCTTGAATCAGGAAATGGATGGAGAGGGGCAAGTAATTAGTATTAAGATTGAGTTTAATGGTATAATCATTCCTCTGCTGAACTTGTATGCTCCTTCAGGAACAAACAAAATACCAGAACGAGAAGAATTCTTTCGAAATAAATTGTTATTTTATTTAAGGAATAACAGTGAAAACTTAATATTAGGTGGAGATTTTAACTGTGTGACCTCTCTTCGAGACAGTAGTTCAGAAAATGTTAATTTACAGTTTAAAGCTCTAAGGAACTTGATAAAGCAAGTAGGATTGAAAGACATAACCATAGGTTGTCACAAGTTACCTGAATATACTTTTGTTAAAAATAACTACGGGTCAAGAATAGACAGAGTATATGTTAAAAGGCTATTTAACCATATAAAGTCATGGGAAACAATACCTATCAGCTGCTCAGATCACAGCATGGTTTTAGTTAAATTTGATGTACAAAATGTAAAATTTGGTAGAGGTTTTTGGAGGCTTAACACCAAAGTTTTGGGTTTTAAAGAAACAGAGGAAAATTTCAGTGTAGTTTGGAGTCATATTGTGGCTAGAAAAGGTATTTTTGATAATTTGTTATCATGGTGGGATTTTGCGAAAATGGAATGTAAAAAGTTTTTTATAAGAATGTCGAAAATTATGTCGCAAGAAAAATATGGACTTCTAAATATGTTGCAGGGAAGACTGAAACAATTGTATGCAAAAGCTAATGCTGGTGGAATTGACTTTGAAGAAATAAGGGTGATTAAAGACAGAGTGAATGACATACAGAATGAGTTTTGTGAGGGCATTAAACTATGAGCAAAACTAAAAGACCGGGTAGAAGGTGAAAAGGTATCAGCATATTTGTTAGGAAGAGAGAAGGATAGGAACTCGGGTATTTTTAGAGTTAAAACGGATAAAGGAGTTCTCATTAATACTGACAGTATTGTTTCATATTTTAAAAAGTTATTACAAAGAGTTATACGATAACGTTAATGTTGATAAAATTCAACAAGAGGAATTACTTAGAATGTGCAAGAATAAATTGGATAATGATGATGTAAATATGTTATCAAAGGAAATTGAAGAAGAAGAAATATGGGCAGCCATTAAGGGCTTAAGGATTGGAAAGTCACCAGGAAAGGACGGCCTTCCTATTGAATTTTACAAAAAGTTTTGGACACTGTTGAAACCTCACTTCATACAAGTAATTAGGTACGCTCTGAAGGAGGATTTGAGTAGTTCTCAACATGAAGGCATTCTTAAGCTTATACCAAAGGGTGGGGATGTAGAACTAGCAGAGAACTGGAGGCCCATATCTCTTCTTAACGTAGATTATAAATATGTGCAAAAATTTTAGCTAATCGTATAAAATTGGTAATGAATAAGGCGGTTATTTCACCTGAGCAGTATTGTGGTGTAAATGGAAGGTCAATTATCGACTGTAATAATATGATAAGGGATGTAGTGTATTATTCAAACGAAATTAATTCAAACTTGGCTCTTTTAAACCTTGATTGGTCAAAGGCTTTTGACAGGGTGGATACGAAGTTCTTATGGAGAATTATGAAATGCTTTGGATTTTCAGACTCCTTTATCAAATGGTTAAAGGTGTTATATAAAAACAGTCATAGCTATTTATGCATCAATGGAGTAATTAGCTCTTCGTTTGAAATAAATAGGTCTGTTAGACAGGGATGTCCCTTGTCCATGCTTTTGTTTGTAATATTTCAAGAACCCTTATACTTAGCTATTAAAGGTAATAAACAGATTATTCCTCCTCCACTACCAAATAAAAAATGTATCAAGTTTCAAGGGTTTGCAGATGATTCAACAATTTTCATCACCGCTGAGAAATCTCTGCAAGTTGTTTACAAAGAGATAGAAAGGTTTGAAAAGGCTACAGGAGCACAACTAAACATCGATAAAACAAAGATTTTAGGAATTGGAAACTGGGAAAATAAACTGTCTTGGTCTACTGACAGGGTAAAAAGTGTAAAGAAAACTAATATTTTAGGGATTGAATATAGTGGAAATTATGAAGAAACTTGCAGACAAAATTGGGAAAACAGAATAAACAAGATCAGCAGAATATCATCCATGTCAGAACAGAGAATATTAACCCTATATCAAAAGGGTATTATTATCAATTCCTTAATACTCTCAAAAGTATGGTATTTGGCTCACACATTTCCATTGTCTAAACGAGAGGCATTAGCCATAAATTCTTGTATTTTTAGATTTCTTTGGCATGGAAAGTACCAGCCTATTAGAAGAACAACACTTTGTTTACCCAAGGAAGAAGGGGGACTAGGAATTACTGATGTTTATCACAAGGCTTTATCTATTTTATGTTGCACTGTTTTAAAAGAGCTAACAAATGATTCATGCCTTGCTGTTTATTATTGTAGTATAAGACTAAGTCATATGATGAATACGATTGATAAAAAAGAGGTATCGTATATTTCTAGTCCATACTACTCTGTAGCGATAGAGGCAATTAGAAAGGTGTTTCGTTGTAAAAATTTCCCTGTGTTGACGAGTAAAGTAGTTTATGATTGTATCCGTCCAAATTGTGAGGCAATAATAGAGAGTAACTACCCGTTGTTCAACTGGAAAAGCATTTGGAAGAATGTAAACAATAGACATATAGGATTACGAGAGAGAGAATTTATGTATAGATACTTGCATGAGACTCTAGCAACTAACCAAAGATTAAGGATGCTAAAGATAAGGACGGATGGTTCTTGTGACAGATGTGGCGAGGAGGAAAATTCAATCCATATATTTTATTCATGTACTTATATTAAAGATATTTTTCTATGGTTTAAAAATATTCTGATCAATGTATGTAGTATTGAGAAAAATAGTTTCTTAAGAATTTTAATGTTAGATTTTAATTGTAAAACAACAAAGTGTAACAATGCTGCATTAGTTTTAATTGTGGATTACTTGTATGTCTTATGGGTGAGCAAGAAAAAGAAATATGATCTTAGACAAATTATAAACTTCTTAAAGAGTAAGTTTAGATATACTAGATGGTTACTTGAACGGTTGTTAAGTGAAAGAATGCTGAACTGTTTTAATAGGAAATATGTCGATTGTGATTTCAATTAACTTATTTGTAGGTTTGTGTTATATTATTATATAAGTTGGCAGGCAGATAACAAAAAATATGGTATCAGAAAAGAGACTTCATTTGCGAATGGTTTAAGTTTATGACTTTTGTAATCTAATAAGAATGGAAGTTTGATGATCTGACTAAATACAAATGTATATTTCTGAAATATGTTTAAAATCTGATTATATTGTAGTTTATTTTATAATAAAAAAAAAAAAAAAATTTCTGCGACAGCAAGTAGACTGCCGACTGGTGCCTGTCACATAGTTTTGTAACGTTCACAAGGATTAAACTTCCACAGGATCCTATTTGAAGAGGTCACTACATGATTCAGTCATTTATATAAGTCCCTGTCTCCTTTATTCCCTGCTCTTAACCTATGTCATCATTTAGTAATTGCTGTTTTCCCCGATTCATGAACCACAACTCCACCCGAGAGCACAGTAACGAATACATTTATGCATTTTTCACTACACAAACAGGTTAACACTTCAGTGCCTGACTTTCTTACGGTATTTGAGGGATTGCCATGCTTGGCGAGCAGGTTCGACCCACATTTGTGAGGCTTATGATCTGCTTCGATCTCGGAGCGATGAGAATAATTCAGTTTCGTCACTATCAGTTCCAGAATTATCTAGGAGAATCGTTTCGAATTAAAACAAAAAACCAGGAGATCTAATTTTAAAACTGTAAGTCATATGCAAAAAGCCAATCTGACAAACGTCAAAAATATGAGACAAATGATCTGAAGTGCCGGATTATTGATCCTTTCATATCAAAAACATTAAAAATGTAAATTCAGAAAAAACTCAGGAAAATGAGTGTTTTTGGAACAAAAGTCTGTAGTTTTATCTAATAGTTAAACTTGAAACCACACTGGTCCTAACGGTCGTCATGAATCTCAAGTTGAACCACTTATTATCTGACAGCAATAAGTATATGTAATTAATCACTTTGTTGAAATTTCATGGTTTAATTGCTCTAAGAACGTCTTGAAACCTACCTCAGATTATGTCCCTCTTAAAAAGATAACGATAACATTTGGTATCACAGAGAAAGTAACTTGCTCATTTGAAATGTCACCTTAACAGCACACCAAAACTGTAAACCTCACTATCCAATCCTCCCGCAACTCTCACGCAATCAGTCACTCACCGGAAACTTGCGTTGTTTTCCAGCAGACGAGCAACAGGCGTGTCGTGATCGCTCAAAGCAACGGCCCAACAGCACCTGCACTGCCTCCAGGCAGGAAGGAGATCCAGCAAGTATTTCAACCTGACTGAAACCGAAAAGCCCGCCTCCAAATTTTGCCCCTCAACCCTCGCGACTTGACCTAGTTTCTACCTCTCCCCTTACTGCCTAGATACAAGGTTGATGGCAGCCGTAATGTGAGGGGAATGAAAACAGGGAGGGGGGACAGAGATGGAGAAGGAGAGTCGGTGATGATGGGAGGAGCTGAGGGAGGAAAGGGAGGGGAGGGGGGGTAGGAATTTTCGTATAGGGAAACCAGTGTGAAAGATATACCATGGGGCTGGTTGGTGGGGTGGAAGTGGGGTCTACATCCGGTGGCTCCAGCGCCATCATTTAGTAACAATCACTCACAAAAGGATTTTGGGTGCCGAATACGAGAGAGAGAGAGAGAGAGAGAGAGAGAGAGAGAGAGAGATCTTCATAAACAAATGCATGCCTTTTCATAATGTAAACGTAAGGAAATCTAATGACAATCTACTCATCATCGAGCAATAAAATAGACCTACTGGAAACTGAAAGCATATCAGAGTAATCATGTGTTTCGAATATGTTATTCCACCACAGGGCTTACGAGGTTTGTTGTAGCAAGTTTCACACTAATGAAACTCGGATTAAGATAAAAGCTGGGAGAAGGTAGGGCTGGTGAGAAGGGGGGGAGGGGGCGTGGTCACTTACTATAGATGATGCGGATAAGCGTATGTGACCATGAAATTCCAGTGGGTGTGTCTATATGGGCGACAGAGGTCGGGGAGGGGGTAATACATATGCCTAGTGGGGCACGACGGACCCGGGGGGCGTGAGTTAGAGTTACAAGGGCGTGGCTTTTGCCGGCCAAAGGAGGCGTGGATGAATAGCTGTAGGAGTGGTCATCCGATAGCGACGGTTGCTCAGCCGTAAGAAAGCGAAACGCATTTTGCTGCCAGGCTACGACGCCAGGTTCTCTTGGTAACTAACAACAGGAAGAAAAACGCTGAACGAAGACAGAGACGAAGACAGAAGCAACATATTTATAAAAAAAAAAAAAAAAACACGTAACGTATCAGGATTTTAGCTCAGATATCTCGCATATAAACAACTTATGTTTTGCTCATGTCATTGAAAATTTTCACTCATAAATGTATTACAAAGAGACAAAGACAAAAGACACGCAAAGTATAAAGCACAACAGTAATACAATAAGAGAAGAAACTTGGAAAACGCAAAAACATACAAGTAGATAGGTCTTAGCAGCTGTAAACATTATTCCATATACAAATACAATGCAATACACCAAATGCAATGTTGTACATTGTTGTAATTTTACAGCACCAAATTAAAAGAGATTCTACTGTTAGACCTGAGATTTTCTCTTTTCACATGAAAATACTTAATTTGACGTTGTGTACCACAAAAATATTTCATAAAATTAGAAAAGATGTACAAATAATTACGCAAAGGAAAGAGACTAAAAACAGCAACCGCAATCCTCCATGATTGCCACCGCAAATCGATAATATTTCAGTAAGGCTTGGAAAATTGCATCTACTACAGGCATTGCACCATTAAAAGAATAAACAAAACGAACCATACACGCTCATATATACATACATACATGCTTATTTATAATATATACGTATACATATGTATGTATGTATAAATATATATATAAATATATATATATACATTAGTATATATATATATATAATATATATATATATATATATTATATATATATATGTTTGTATGTATAACTGAATCACGAAAGATTAGAACGTGATAAAAGCATAAATAAAGGTATAAGCCTCGAAGGAAACTGAAACAATGTGTGTGTGTGTGTGAGTAAGCTTATCCAAATGAATTCTATATACCCTGAAGGCACAGTGGTTCGGGATATTTGAAAAGAGTAGAGTAAACTACAGCCTTAGCAACGAGGATCAGAAGATAATTCCATGGCTGTCTCTGTATAAGCTTACTTGGAACACTAAAACGAAAAGATATAACTTCAGGTCTCAACGGATATGGATAAAATCTCCCTGACACTTCGAGACGTTTCAAAACTACGTCCTAAATATTAAGCCCTTGCATTACTATCCAGCTGGGTCTTTTAATTCAATTCTTGATTAAACATTTCCTGACGAGAGGTTTTTTCTCACTCAATAATTATAGGTTATTTAACAAAAATCACCCAGCGGTAACTCCCTTACCATCGGGGAGTTACTTTCTAAGCCGCATAAATATTAATTAAATATTCATCTGATGCCAACCATCACAGTCAAATGTTACTACAACAACTTCGGCCATTACAGACTACTACTCAAGTTAGTTCAACACTTTCTTACGATGTAAAGGCCGATGGAAAAGGCTAATTAAGGACTTTCTTTGCGCAGCCTCTACGTAGGAAAGAAGAGGGGAAAGGAAAAACCCGGGAGATTAACCTAGAACGAAGACATTTTCAGAGAAGAGGAAAAAAGGGGGATCTTGGGGTGAGCTCATTCACGATAGGCCTACTGGATTCTAGTAATGAGGTCATCCATGAAGATCGCTATACGTATATGGCCTATAAGCATCATCTGTCTACTCCGTTGCCGCCATAAAAAGCATACAACTATTCAGCAATTTTTCCCATTCTAACCTAAGCCTCCTACTTATAATTCTCCCTGTTTATTCCATTTCAATTGTGTTTCATGGAAAAAGTCAATAATCTTATTTTCACCCTTTTATTATTCATACTCGTATATTAGTTGCTTAAAGCACGGTGATAAAAGATAAAAATTACTAAATTTTTAGCCCCAAACACCAGTCTCTAAAAATATTAACACTGTTACGAATACCAAAAAGACGCGAACACACGAAGAAACAAAAATAACATCCCAAACCTCAAACTTCCATCGGTCGAACACAGATCAATAACCAAGGGAGGACCCCGTGTCTTCTCCGCTAAATATAGCACAATGTTTTTCTTAATCACTGCAAGGAAGTCCGTCATTAGCATAAACATTGCAAGAGCAGGGAAAATAAATGCTATCAGTGGATTCTTTTTCTAAGCAAAGGTAATATGTGGTTGGTTTTTTCCTGATCAGATTTTTTAATTACTAGTGTATCGTATAACCGTAAATTATATGATTATACGATAATCAAGCAGGAGTGTACAGTTATCAGCCACCAAATCTCTCTCTTATAAGACAATAATTATTCTCTCTCTCTCTTCTCTCCTTCTCTCTTCTTCTCTCTTCTCCTCGTCTCTCTCTCTCTCTTCTACGATCTCCTCTCCTCTCTCTCTCTCTCTCTCTCTCTCTCTCTCTCTCTCAACACTTTCCTATGTAAATGCAAACAATCCATCAGGGAAACAGAGTCGACGTAAATTGCAAGTTGTCCGCCAGAGTCGGGTTTCGCAAAGTTTTAGTATCTTCTAAATCGCTCTTTTACTTTTATAGGTCAGGACAACACGCATTTCTGATACTTTGCCGTGTGTGTGTGTGTGTGAGGTGCACTGACTTCCTTATGTCTATTTCTCTTGTCTTTGTATTTTACTTTGTTTTCATGTTTCAGTTCCTACATTCTTCATCTCTCTATCCTAACATGCCATTCGTCTTTCCCCTCCTATTATCAAACGATTCTGTTCCGATGCAAATTCTTGTTGCAACGCCACACTTTTCTTTTTAAAAACCAGCCAAACACATACTGCTGTTTTATAAAATAAGCATTTCAGTATTTTACAATTCCCTTCAACTCCACATTAACCTCTTTATCATGTTACTCGGATATTTATACTTGCTTCGTCATTTTCACATTTTATCTCCTACATACACATGTTCTGCAATGATAAGCTTCTCTGATAGGCATTTAATAAAACTGTCTCTTTTATATTCATCTCACATTTTTGTGTTCCGCAGTTCCTCATTGGACGAGTGGGTTGCGTACTCGCCTATCAATCTGGTAGCCCGGGTTCGCTCCCCGCTGCCACCTATGCGGAACCAGAGGAGTTTACTTCTGGTGATAAAAAATTCATTTCTCAATATAATGTGGTTCGGATCCCACAATAAACTGAAGGTTCCGTTGCTAAGTAAACAATTGGTTAATAGCCACTTAAATAAAAATCTAATCCTTCGGGCCAGCCCTAGGAGAGTTGTTAATCCGGTCAGTGGTCAGCTTAAACTAAGATATACTTTTTCAGTTTTTTTTCTGTTTTCCGTATTATTACGGTACTTCCTCGTTAATTTTGGTTGTCTATCCTGACTCGCAATCATTGTCTCAGTATTTTGCTTGTTTGCTCCACTCTATGTCGCCTCTCATTAGCTCCTTTTCACTATCAATGTGCTTTCATTTCGCTGGAACGTGCCAACTCTCTTCGTGCAGTTTTATGAGTCTCTTTCGCTCTTAATCGTCACCCAGACCACCCTCCACCCTTTTTTGATATTGCCTTTCTCACCCATTCTATGGTGCTGATTAGGGCGTAACCCTGTTGCTTCCTCTTTCTTCTTTTCTTCTTCTTCTTCTTGTCCAGACACAAACCAGACAACGCTAATGAACCGCGAGGTCAAAACAACCGCTTGGCCGCTCTCTTTAACTCTAAAACCAAACATAATTATCGACCTTCCCTAAAACGCAGCCAAGCGTCACTTCAAAGTGCCGTACAACATTGCTCACTTCTATGGCATTTCTAAACTAATGCTTTGTATATACTTCATGAGCTGCTGACATGTTGATCTTTATGTATTTATATATTTTTCTTTGAATAGCAATGCGCACCTCTTTGCGTTTCATGACATAGAGGTACCGCAGCAGCAAAAACAACAACAACAACAACAACAACAACACAACAACAACAATAATAATAATAATAATAATAATAATAATAATAATAATAATAATAATACGATAATAATATACTTCACTGCAGCTTAAGGCCATATACAGAGACAGACAACGTAGCAGGTGCTATCTTTGCAATTTGGCTTAGCATGCTGATGCTCGCTCATGTTGAATAATAACGGCAATGATACAAACGTTCGCACATCGGTCAGGCTAAACAGCTACGAGCCAGGTAAGCTGCGATAATCTTTGTTAGTGTTTCAACAGTAAACAATGGCCTTTAAATTTACTTCTTTCGCCGGCAAACAACTTTGCTCATCTTGGCCTAACCAGACGAACAGCTGCAAAGAGTTGGCTACATGACGAAGGTGAGACAGGGGCAAAGTCAATTGTTTACTTGTATAGCGGACTTCATGTATTCAGCGTTATAATTTCGTGACAAAAACAGGAGTAACAAGAAAAATATGAAATCAGTGATCAAACTATTGTTCATAAATGACTGTAAATACTTCGCCTAACATGGAAGTTTGTAGAACGAAGATCATCATTTTTAGAAACAGGACGCTCTACAGTTATGTAAGGGTAGTGGTGATTGGTGCCACTTGAACTTCATGTGCAAACATACTTTAGTTTTGAATGTTCTAAACCATGATTCAGTGTGACATTTATGAATTTTCAGGTTAATCACTTTGATTTACCAAACACGAAAAACAAATTTATTAACTAAAATTGCTCTAGACACTTGGCAACACTAATGATAACGTGCTACTACCTGTGAACATAAATTTAGAACACTCAGTGCCATCCTGTTCAGCCATGCGCTCGATAACAAATATAAATTTCCCAGGAATCATCAATTCTCGCATTTTTTCGACTGAAATCATTCTGGTTTTTGCGAAGTAAACGAGACGGTTAAAAGAGAGAGAGAGAGAGAGAGAGAGAGAGAGAGAGAGAGAGAGAGAGAGAGAGAGAGAGAGAGAGAGAGAGAGATAGTTATAGCTATGATAACGAGGAAGAATGACTCCCTAAACTTCTTAGCATTATAAATTAAACTTACACTATTACCCAAGAAACAATAACCTCTATGCCATAAAAAAATTTAAAAATAGAAAAACCAATGTTGTTTACAATTTAATCATGAAAAAAGTCACATCATTAAGGTTAATGAAGATTTATACCTAGTGATTTTTTGTCTTAAATATGAAGTGCAAGTTGTCCTCACAGACCTTTACGCTTTTTGGGAATTCTAAGTAATTTAATCAATCGGATAATATTATATGCTCGTCAAGTTAGTACTTCATCGCGCATTCACTTGTAAAAATAAAAAAAAATTCAAGTATATATACGAAAACCCAAAGCCATCCGATATAAATTAAAATCTAACCAAACAAATACTTATTCTTACTCAAAAATATCCATACAAGATGCCTCTTACAATCCCCCCTCCCCCCCTCCCCCAACGATTATCATCAAGCGCTCGTCCCCGATATGGCGGTACGGACGTCACCAAAGGCATTGTTTTGTGGATAAATGACTTCCGGAAGTGCCAAACACGTGCATAAAATTACAGCAACCGTACATTCATAAATGCGTCCTTGGCATATCTTCCACAAGGGACAACACAATGCTTTGTTGCAGAATTGAAAACGTCCCCGAGGAAGCATTTTGCTTTAGCGAGAGTGCAATGTTGCATTTGATGTAAAATGTCCAAATCTATTTCCCTCGCTTCTTTCATTATGTGTTGAAGAAGAACTTTCTTCTTTAATTAAAAAAATTGCCTTGAGAATTCCCTGAGCTCAGGGAAAGGTATTTTTCACGGATACAGTACGTAAAATCCCACTATATAAACTATCACTGTCCTTGCCTAGTTTCTAAATGTGAAAATCGTTTCAATTCAGATAACGTTTTGGTCTACTTTGACGTGACGTTAACTGATCTTTGCCCTTGGGAATAATCGGACAATGATGCACTGTGAACTTAGACTTGCTACACCAAAACGCGAAGATCAAGGTCTGGTGAGATCATAAAATAAACTTTACGGTAACGTAGGTAAAATTCACCCGTGCTTGTTCTAACCTACAAGCGTTGTCACACAAGCACCTCTTGAGGTAACTTAGAAGCTTTGAATAAGCCGGCAATATTTGTGGTAAAACTGAAGTCCTACACCTTCACGGGAATCGGTCTAATGAATAAGCGTGACTCGATATCTTTTACTTGGTGCAAAGTTTGATGGAGAGATGCCAAGAGATGCCAGAACAGACACTCGTGTGACACCTTCCTAACGATTCGATGGCGCCAGCAGACATAAAAGAATTTGTGCCCATCTCCCAACCATGCAGGAATGGGTGTGATGGAAAGGTGGTCAAACAGACGGATTATCTTCCTAAGCATGATACTTTTGTTTCGAGAGTGACTTAGGAGTTTTTATAACCATTTATTCCAAGCGTGGCTTAGACCCCTTCACCCACGTAGATGTGGTGGCAATTTAAGAAAGGCAGACACACTGAAAGTCACATAGATGAGACGGTACCCTCCCTTCATTGATAAGTATACATGCTTGTCCACCTCATTACATAACAAGTGTGGCTTAGATCCCTACAACCATGTTGGTGTGGTGAAGAAGTAGGCATGACAGACATACACTGATGATCAGAAGGAAGTATGATATTCTTTCGTGTATCCCTTTTCATGATGGTCTACCTCAGTGTTAGTTTGACTGAAAGCCATTAACCGAGTACGAATTGCACAGACAAGAGAAATATATATATACTCATGGTCAAAGAGACATTGACTGACACCGAGGATAATAACCTCCCTTCATGCAAGTCAATACACGAAGGTCTAGCTTTGTACAGACGGCCAACGAAGAATTGGCGTAGTTTCTTAATACAGACGGCCAATGAAGAATTGGCGTAGTTTCTTAATTAACTGTTCGTTATGGAAATATTGCCATATGCAGGAGCCAGATTATTTACTTAACAATAAATAACATTTCCTTTCAAAGGTGCTATACTTGAAATAAATTGCATTAGAATAGAGTAGACTTATTCAACGTATTAAAGATAATTACTTTGCAGAGTAAGGAAAATATATACCGATGGGTCCACGATTTCTAATTTTATTCTCAACTCTAGCTTCGTGACAGCATACAGAAGCATTTTGAAGAATGGCTTTGCTGCCGCTCGAGTCTTGACTCAACGTATCGTACTGCACTGGGGTGTAGTCATTTCGTCTCCTACAGCCGATAAGCAATACATCAAGGCGTTAAAATTCTTTGAAAACGATGTTTAATTAAACTAATTTTGTCCTTTGACCAATAAAATAATTTGCATGACACATCTAGTGGGCCTAAACTGGACTTCTGATTTTCACCCATGATTAGCCTAGGTCTATTTTCAGCATTATACTCTCTCGGATACGTAATATAAATGAATATTTAAATCGAAAATATATATATATATATATATATATATATATATATATATATATATATATATATATATATATATATTTACTCTGCTTTATTTGATTATTCCCGTTATTCTTGTTTTATTAGCCATGTTCGCCTTTCTTCTTATCCTTTTCATAATTGCTTATCATAATTAACTCAGACCTAGCAATTCAAAGTCAAAAAGCAATCATAAAAAATCAAACGTATATAATTCAGTCTTATTTTTTATCGAATTCCTTTCATTTAGACACGTTGGAAAGCCGTGGGAGTCAAAACTGGCGAATACATTTAGAAAGGCTTACTTTCATTAAAGCTTTCTTAGGTTGATCTTTCTTCTGAATAGAAATTAATTCAAATTAGTTTCACATGTATACCTAGACCTACTACCATAAGCATATTATAAGTAGCTGAAAGGTTAAGAAACATGAAAGGCGACGTTCTCGTTTAAGTCTATTTCATAAGTTTTTATTTATTTATTTGTTTTTTTTTTTTTCAAGAAAAACCTATTGCTTTAATCAAGGGTTGCTCTTTGACGGCTACAGGGTGAAACAAGAGTGTATGCAAATATTTTGGGGAATGAAAGATAAAGTTTCTTTGAACAGAAAATATCTTATAAACATGCATTTTAAGGCGTCCGTTGTCGGTGTTGGGAATGTTAAAATAACCGTTATCATTACTGATGCTTTCACGCGACGGAGTTCGTAGAGAGATGTCGGATCGAGTCGCCTAAAGCGTAGAAGAGAGCGGAGGTAACGTATAGGAGTGATGGAGGGATTAGGCCGATGTTAATAAAGTATCTCCCAATAAAATGTTTTCTTTAGGTTTTGAAGAAAAAAAAATGCATGCATCATTGAAACTGTTTCCCTCCCTATCCGTGGTATTCACTTTCCCACCGATAAGGAAAAAGTAAGCCTAACTGAATCTCTCATCCATCAAAGATACGTTTGCTTATTCATTAGACTTATTCATCAGACACCTATCAAAGATTTCAAGTGTAGATTTAAAAATCTCT
Organism: Macrobrachium nipponense; assembly: GCF_015104395.2. Taxonomy (NCBI): domain Eukaryota; kingdom Metazoa; phylum Arthropoda; class Malacostraca; order Decapoda; family Palaemonidae; genus Macrobrachium; species Macrobrachium nipponense. The sequence continues at coordinate 113,668,850 of NC_061108.1, forward strand.
TCCTCACCATCTAAAGTATTCATCAGACACCAGTCATAAGCGTAGAGCTAGTCATGATTCCTGGTTCAGCAATGTCGTGACGATGCACTAGAATTCAAAATTCACAAATGAATGTTGCTCAGCAACGTTTACACTACTGTATTGACTTGCTCTCTTGTGGTGCTTTGAGGTGTTCCACCTCTAGGCCCATGTTCTATATTTTGCCGTTCTTTAAACAATTTGATTCATCTATGTATGAGTCTCTCCGGTTTATTAAGCTTTCTTGATATCTCTCCAACAGGAACTTGCACCGAATGCAGTGCAATAATTGTCTCTCGCTCATCGAGGGATGCTTCTTAGACCGATAAATGACATAACATCAAAAGCAATAGAGTGAGGTCGCCTGGTTCACACTGGTAGGCTATCGTTTTTTTGTCTTTTTGTTTTTAAATTTGATAGCATTTTGTGTGATTCCAATGTTTTTTTTATAAAATTTAACAAATGGAATAGTTGAACTACCTTCAACTTAATATTGAAATGATAATTTAAGGACTAAGTTTATGCGATACTACTAGTGATAGGTGTCTCCTATCTATTTGGTAATGTATATCTATGGTTTTGATATGATGTTTTATATCACTTCGTTTCGTTCGCGTCAATTTTGCTATATGGAAAACAGTTTTTCACAATAACATAACATAATGTTCTAAAGATATCAGTGACTGTTTTTAACGTCATTACATATGATTTCTTCCATCTTTGAAAAGAAAAATCGATAAATAAGGCATGAATCGTGCGTCAGGCAGGTGAACGAAAAATTATGAAACTCTGCCAGTGCCATGAGTTATTTGGCCGACAGTACAGTAAGTTCCAGAAGTGAAGCAACAAATCTCAGAATTGATCGTACTTCTTTAGAAACTCGTGGGGTTGCCAGTTAGTATATTTTATTTCAATTATTGTCATCCTATTTATCTGATAATACGTATCAGTGATTAACTGTTAAGCGCAGAAAGTATTTCCCCAGTGAATGATCAATGTTAGTTCAATAATTGTTTATTAAAAGAAAAAAAAATTTTCCCCAAGAAACATCTGCAGCTCTCAAAATGTTATATCAATTGTTCACCATAGAGTGGCAGCAGGAACCGAGTGCATAAGCATTTGCCTAATATTTGTAAATTAACTTTCTACTTTTATAGCGTTATATCGAAAGTTATTATTTCTTTTGATAAAGCATAGAATAGTTTAGCATCTGATTAAATGAAATATAAGACAAGTTGGTGTAAAAAAAAAAACTAAATCCAAATTATATGCTCGTTTAGCATTGGTTACATGGTTAGGCCTATTTCAAGAATCAAGGAAATATATTTTCCAGCTTGTTAGTTAATAATTTCATCGAATTTCTCAATTGTGCGAATTTTTGCATGTGGAATTGCGTCTTTCGTAGATTTCCACTTTTTTTTCTTTTCAATGCAGAAGTGAGACTATTCTTGTCCATACGATCCGGAGCATTATTTTAATTCGAGTATCTCCTCTTATGCTCTCTCTCTTCTCTCTCTCTCTACTCTCTCTCTCTCTCTCTCTCTCTCTCTCTCAGGACCTTTTTATCTAGTCAGGAATAACCAGAGGTCTGTTTTAAGAATCAAGCAAGCACTAGGCCTATTGGTCATGCTCGGGTGCTTCTTTATATATATATATATATATATATATATATATATATATATATATATATATATATATATATATATATAGTGTGTGTGTGTATGAATGTAGGAATGAACGATTACTGGTTGTCCGTGGAAATATGAATTTGGATGATATCACTCTCTTATGATACGCCCACATACGCAAATTCAGTCTTAAATTTCACGGTTGGGATATGATTCGAAGATTTGAGGTAAAAGATTGAAGTGAAAAAGGTGGAGTTAGTATTGTGGGTAGAGGTAGAGGTAGATGTAGAGGGGGGGGAGGGGTTGTTAGGGTCTGTCGTCTCCCTACTTAACCAGGTGGTGATATTACGGGTGTTCTGGTTGCTTGCGACCGTCTTTCTGATTTTTTGTATAGCGAGTCTGTTTCCCAGGTGCAAGGACAGGTCCTGGTATCGGTCCTAAAGGTTCTATCTTTGCCTAAATAACAGACAGTGGCCCTGCATTGTAAGCCTTGCAATGCTCGGGACTAGGCCTAGTCACCTGAAGGTAGCAGCAGCAGTTAGAGCCTTTCTCGAAGATGGTGTTTTAGGCTCGGTCCTAGAAGCTAGAATCAGAACTACCAACCACACCCAACTTCTCTATTGAATGTCGCGGAGATTTTCCCTTAACATTCTATTGATACTTGCATGGTTTTAAACATCTTCGCTAAAATAATTGATAATACACTATGATATTAAATATTTGTTTCCACATTGCTCGAAATATACATTTGTAATGTTGGTCATCCTGTGTTGAACGAAAATTTCAAATTGTTTCGTTTCTATAGTTTGAAGTAATTACTATACTTTAAAATAATTACTATTACCGTAATTTTTTCTTATGATTGTTATAAATATCATAGATTTGATATTTGTGCATCATATGTTAGCTTTATTTTGCTTGATAGAGCTTTCTCTGTAGAAAAAATTTTTTTTTCAGCTACGAGTTGTAGTTGCCAGTTAGTGAATTTAGAACGAAATCCTCTGAAATTTGTCAATTCAGTTTTGGAATTTACTGCACTAAGAGTTTTAGGAGTTGTGATGTCGTCTTGAGTTTGAGTCTCATTGGTGTTCAGGCAGCCGTCCACTTGCTCGATGCACTTCTGGGTTTTAAACCGGTATGTATCCAACCTTATAACCTACTCCGAGGTGCTAGTACTAAACATGGTGAAAGCTCCTTGAGGAAGCCGTCTTTAGTACTATAGTAGATTCACATCAACCGTGCATGTGACGTCTGTGCCAGTCCCTTACGACGCTCCTGATTGGGATACGTCTTTCAAAAGTATCCCTCAGGAGACGTGGAACATACATCCTGCCTATGTGAACTCTCGAGAGAGACTGAGAGTTTCCAGCCCTGTGACTGGCTTATCAACAGCCAATCAGGAGCGTCGTAAGGGACTGGCCTAGACATCAAATGCACGGTTGATGTGAATCTACTATAGCCCTTCGAAGATTAAAGTATTATATACATCCATGTCTATGGTGTGGTCAATAAATTATACGTATTAATAAACGATATCTTTTTGCGGCCGTTCACTTTACTTAGCATGAGTTTACCCTGGACTTTGACATAAGTGGATAAATACCGGGTTATACGCGGTTACTCGGACTTTGCTTGTACCAAGTTTAACTGACATCCCAACAAATGTGTAGGAACTGTGATGACATCGTAAGCATGGCAGCATACATTGACTGACAGACAGGCAGTAAACGGAGACGAAAACATCATCCTCGCCGACGACTTCGTCGGTAAGGGACTAATAAGTTGGTGCTGGTGAGCAATAGTACTTACGTATTTTTTTAACAATTGTATCCAATGAATGATATGTGCAATTGTGTAAATATACGAAACTGGAAAAACGAGCAAAATATGAAAGAGCTTTCAAGCTATTCATAATATAATTCATAAGCAAGACTTTCCTGCCCCCAGAATATGACGAAGGATCACCTGCATGGAAAAAACTCAGCCAACGACTGAATGTTCATCGCGTGAATAAGATGTTAAAACCGACGGTCATTGCCGCCATATCCGAAATATCGAAGCGATCTGAAGGCTACGAGAGACCTCATAAATAATAATCATAAAATATGATAAGCAAGTAAAGAAACCCAAAACGGTTATGAAATATGATACTTATCATGATAAAGGCAGCATGAAAATAATTACTTATTACAAGTAATCAAATCATTCACTGTAAACAAATACAACTTCTCAAGGTAAATATTAAAAACAAAGGATCACAACTATCATTTGAGTCACAGCAAGTATAACCAGAGCTTCCAAGAGGTAAACAGTTATGTGACTTCCTAGCAACGGAAGGGATAAACTTACTCAGGTTACGTAACCCCGTCACATTTTCTTCCATTTGGGGGCGCGCACGAACAGTGTATTTTATGTCCTGTTTGGCGAAGAAATCAAGATTTCGTTCAAAACATACTATAATGATGACAAATTTTCTTTAAGACAGAAGAACTAGAATGATAACCACTGACATTTCAAATCTTGATTTTACGTAAATAAACGGGGAAATCCTATCTTTGAGAACGTTAAACGTTCTGATAACCAGTGATGTCAGAGCCACTATTAACAACACGTTGCTGATGATGGTCATTCTATTTCAAGTCTCTATTAGAGAATATTTTACCTAAAGAGAAATACTCAAACTCTCCCCTCTTCGCCTCCATTTTCATCACCAGTTTGCAGCCCTGTTCACCGCAAGAAAATAAAACTATCTGTACCTATACTTACAAATGTCACATAAATATGCATTTACTAAGAAGTATTGCTTTTTCTCAATCTTTAACCAAAATTCTGGGAGAAACGTCGCTTATCATAAAAATCAGGCAGAAATTAAATCGGAAAGACATAGATATGCTAATTCTTTAGATATATTAAGCTAGCCTTCATCACCAGCCTGCTAGTCATTTAATCTTGCAATCTATAACAAAATCTCACGAACTCGATGTAACATTACCTACTAAATGTACTGCATAAATAAATGCCAACTCGTTTTTATTTTTCTGAAAAGGAAACGACTGAAATGCCTGTTTGTGTGTCCTCCCTCAGATCTTAAAACCTACTGAGGCGGAAAGGATGCAAATTTGGTTTATTATCACTCACCCTCCGATCATCCAATAACAAAGTACAGCTCTCTAGCCTCATTAGTTTTTTTATTTTATTTATTTATGGTAAAATTCAGCCATGATCGTGCGTCTGGCACTGCTATTGTGACCCCCCCCCCCCACACACACACACACAGGCCACCACCGTCCGTGGCTGAGAATTTCATGGACAGTGGCCGAGAGATTTTTTCACTTGTTTATAGAATTCAGTATGACGTGTGTCGTCAATACATACAGACATAAACAAATTCAAACCAAGGATACATCAGGAAATCACTGAAATTATACTGGTTTTTAACAAGAAATAAGGTGCAAATAAATATTTCCTCGCAGAATTGTTTAAATAGTGAAACAAGAATAAAATAGGCATTAATAGTCACTAAGGATTACTGTCAAAGAAAAGTTTCCCAGTCACAAAAAATTACAAAACGGGGCCATCTTTTATTATAAAATTGGTTTTGTTGCAGACATAAGATGAATTGTCAGATTAACACTGCTTTTGTTACCATAAGCGTTTAGAGAATTAACTGGCATGTCAGTAGAACAAATGGGAACTTTCCACTTAACTGGTAGCCCGCTTTTGTTTGTCACTGCTCCCAATACTATCAACCTTGCCATACTGAATTAAACTGATAAACACTATAAGCAAACTGACAAGAATAAAAAAAAAACCTCATCCGAATGGTAGACTTTTGTTCAGCTACACGAAGCAGGATAAAGTGCAAAAGAGAGCGTCTACTCATCTGAGTTCACTTACATAAATCAGCCAAGAATTCCTTTGCCGTTGCAGTCACTGTGCAACACCTACTTCCTTCACCATTTCGAAAGTGCTCTGGGTTGCATGTCTATAGCCATACTCATATCCACTCTACATTTTGCTGCTCAATGACCTTTCGTCTGCTGCCTAATGTTACACTGCAAATTTGCAAAACCTCTTTCACTATCATTAGCCCTAAAGACGGTTGCTGTTTAGCAACAAGTGGATCAGAATTGGATTTTTACCTGGATGGCTGGATGGTGAGTTGAATGACCTTCAACCTTAGCTTGAATTAAGAAATATCTATATGCCTTTGTTAAAAAGTTAAGTTTCTTAGTTTAACCAGACAGCTCTCCTTGGGCTGGCCCGAAGGATTAGATTTTTATTGACGTGGCTAGGAACCAGTTGGTTACTTAGCAATGGGACCTACAGCTGATTGTGGGATCCGAACCACATTATATCGAAATTCACGCTATCAGATTGATAGGTGAGTGTAACCCACTCGTCTAATGAGGAACTACCCTCGTTTTAAAAAGTGAACGTTTAAACTAACGCATAATTCATATTTTCAAGGCGTGCATCTACTACTTTGTTTTATGGTGTGGAGGGTGGCCTACAAGTGCACATCGAGTCAAGAGACTAAAGAACATGATTACTTCTGATTGAAAAACATTTCTGGGATACACAAGTATCACCAAGTGAGGCATGTGGAGATCATCTAGATACCCCACAGTAGGGAAATTCCAAAAATACTATTTCAAGAAGATATACAAAGATGGATGTGCTCAACACTACGGCAAAGTTATTGGGAATAAAGTGGCCAGCACTAAAGTCTGGGTAAATGGTCTGAAAGGTCTGTAAGGGCAGGTTACAGGATAGAAGTTATGTGCACACTATGAGCAGTGATGGCAATTGCACCATAATAATAGCAATATTTCTTCAACCTTTGCCTTACAATCATCATAAGTCGTTGGACTCCATCTCTTGAGCTACGAAAAGACCTGATAAAATGATGACATAAGAGATGAAAGAAAAACCCCAGCCTTTATCACTAGAGGCCGTTTTGGTACATAGCTTACTCTCATATACATCAACACTGCCACGGTATTTGGACGACTGTAACTTTTCCCTCATCGCTCCGCGGTGTTCGCATCCCTTGCCGTGGCATTGGCTTAGAATTCGTATTATGTCCGATTCGTATAATTAAAAACAAATTTTGATGTAATTAATTAGAAGGGTTATTCTTATACGTGGCGTCTCTACAAACAATTCCAAAGGAAGTTACTCTAAAAATTATATAAAACTGAACTCGAGAAAAATAAAAAAAAAGCTCGCGATATGGCGTTCCTCCAATTTATTTTCTGTTCTAAAATTAAATGAAGTTTAATGCAGCAGCCCCTATCGCTAACTCAATTACCCAGGTCGTACTCTGTAATCAACTTACATCCATGTAACAGCCAAATGACATGCAGGAATTTTGTTAAGTCATCCAACGACCATTAACAGGAAACGACTTTTCCCTCAAATTAAATTTATCATCGCATAAAATGAGGAATGTGTAACCATACGTGACACAAGGAAGAATAAGCTTGATACTTAACCCAATAAAATGAAACTGAAAGCTATACACAAGAGGTTATATCTTATAAAAATATTTCATTTTGTAAAAAAAAAAAAAAAAAAAAAAAAAAAAAAAAAAAAAAAAAACGTCATTTAGAACATTTCTTACCGCAATGGAGAAACCTACAGCCTTAAGAAGAGTAGTCAGTCTTACCTGAAAAAATAAGAAGAACAAGTATATTAGTACTGGTTTTAAACATATAATAGAAACTAAATCATCAAAATAATACTTGAAACATATACCGACTCAAAATCCCTCTTGAAATGAGCGCTTTTCCGAAACTTTTCGTGCAAAGGGCCTCTAACTGACTCACTGAGTTGGCAATACCCGTCTTGCACTGACCCACTTTCGATCACGTTATGTTTTTGGGATCAGCTGCAGGCTACTATGCACTGACTTTCATAATAACTTTACAACCCCTTTGCCAGTTCCTACATACGGTCACAAAGGCAACTTATCACTATCCAAATTAAACAATCCGTTATCCATTCATGCTTTGATCATCTGCGATAAAACGTTTCAGTAGAGCCATTTTGCATAAAAATTCCTAGTGGTGCACTTTTTGAGATTTTTCGTAAAAATTTTTTATATATCTTAGTATGAAATTTACTAAATTCCTTCTAATTTAAAGCCAAAAAGTACGGCGACAAGGAAGAAAATCCCTAGTTGGTGTAATTATGCAAAAAGATCGTTTCTTCTTAATTTGAACAAAATTAAACAAAATTAATTGATATACGAGAGAGAGAGAGAGAGAGAGAGAGAGAGAGAGAGAGAGAGAGAGAGAGAGAGAGAGAGAGAGAGAGAGAGAGAGAGAGGTCATTTCCACTACTCGACATTAAGAGCACCCAAATCTAACATGAGAGAGTTCTACGGAAGACAAGTGTATGTACCGTGGGTATATTCGTTTTTGGGTATTAGATGATATTTCCAATGATAAATGAGTGAATTATGATTGGTTAGATAAATTAAAGTTATCCAATAATGTATCGTACTTATAATTACCTTCGGGAACGAAATGTTTGCTCTTGGAGCGACTATCAGAGATGACTTCAAATTTAAGAGAATGGAATATAACGTTTGAGCAACATTTTCATTACGACTACGTTTTTGTTATGCAAATATTCAAACAAAACAACAGACAGGCCATGAGCTTGCAAAGTACGTTTCCTCAAAGAGGAGAGACGATGCCGTACCATAAACATGACATGCAAAGAATTGACGTTTAAAGAGGGAGGATAAAATGTCATTGGATCCCGACTACTTTCGATCTCTTGTACAGCCACTGGTATTGAGTAGGTTCTGGAGCATGACTGGAATCAAATGACCCGCCGAACAATATTAAATCACACTCTTATCTTAGACGTCGCAGGACCCTTTAGCTCTAAGCTCTAGCGTAAATCAAAGTCATATCGACTATGAAGAAGTTAATACGTTGGAGGTAACCTTTGATTACCTTCAAACGAAAGTGCAAGAGACCAATTCAGATGAAGCTAGATATTATCAACCGAGTGAACTGATTATGAAGGACAACTATTTCAACGTAATGAGATTAAATATTAATAATACCACAGGAAACGCTGATAGACGAAGCAGAACTGAAACGATTAAACGGAATAAGAGCAAATGACATCCAGATTGAGATGATGCGCTTAGCTTCATGGTCGATAATTATTTTTCGCTGATGACAGCGCATGAGCTCTCTGTGAACGACGTAGAGAAATACTGAGAGATGAAGGGAAAAATGAGTGAAAAAAATAGGTTATTATTATTCATTAGTGTTACTCAAAATAAAAGAAATACAATGTGATAAAATAGAGATGAAAGTAACTTTAAATCATGAAACACGGATAGGAAAGATAAGGAGGAAAAACATGTCCACGAAGATGACCTTGCAAGTTCTTGACGGATGAATGTATTATAAAGAGAGGATGAAGAGAAGGGAGGATACAAAACAAGGCTTACAGCAGAGTTCATAAGTCATATCCAAAGAAGAGGATTATTTTCCCAGGCAAAAAAATCAGACTAAATCTCAGATGATGTTTCCTGGCAACATTTCACAAATTAACTCAAGAAGTCAGTTACAGGAACGATCAACGCAAATGCTGAGAGAGAGAGAGAGAGAGAGAGAGAGAGAGAGAGAGAGAGACGGAGGAGAGAGAGACGAGAGAGCAGAAGGAGGAGGAGAGAGAGAGAGAGAGAGAGCGTTACACTTCTTAAGAAATATACTTAATATTAATCTCCACACAAAGATATTCGCAAACACTTTAATATTTCTCCATAGTTCAGTTCCATCGTATTTGTGATTGAGGAGCGTTTTACCAGTACAAAACAACTTGATGGGGTCTGTGTCTATGCCAGTGCATCTTTTCACTACCCCAAGTTTCAATATATTTTATTCATATCTACTGGTAATCCCAATTTTAATTACATATGTTACAAATCCTACTTTAAAATTCCTTTAAATTAAGCAGCACATCCTACCTGATCAATTTCTATTCAGTTATAATCTCAGCTCAAAATCTGACACTCGTCATGTTCTATTTGTTCTTGGTAGCTACCCAACGGCGCCATACTAGAAGGGTCCGTTCATCTTTCCGTCTTGCATTGACGAACTGCATATTCATTTATGCGTCCTAAATGTAATGGCACGTGCGCTGGCTCCTCCTTTTTTTACTAAAGTCACAAGAAAGCCAAACCACGTGGGGTGCATCACTCAAATTTGACATCTCTCCTTCTATTCTGTCCAATTCAGAAACGCTAGCCCATGCCAACTGATTTCAATGGTACCATCATTCAGGGGAGACTTTAGACTTTAGAGAATAATAAAAAAAAAAAAAAAAAAAAAACAGGACAGTGACCGACTTAGCACGCTTCCAAGTCAGTCCTCATACAGTGAAAGGACAGGAGAATCGTTCCGTAACTTACCACAACTAGAACTTTCAGATGTCATTCTCTCCCGAACAAATGAATACTTCTTAACTCTGTATTGGGTCATCTTTTATCTTTTCCTTCTTCCCTTTTCTTAGCTCTTTCTACGTTCAAGATACAGTTGCCATTAATAAGCTGTCAGTTTTACTTACCTTCATCAGATTTACTCATATCAAGCAAGCGACTTTTACACAACCCACAAGACTTCAATACACATGCATAGGGGTTAAGTATTTCACACAAAACACAACACGTAATTAGACATAAGAGATGATAAAAACAGAATCTCACCGGCCAGTGTAAAGAGTGCATCGATAATTATTTTCTGTATAACAGATGAACAGTTACTACATGAATAAGGCAAAGTAAAATATTCAAATGTTTTAGAAGAGAATCAGTGAAGGACCTGCCTGTCAAATTCTTACATAGATTCCCACGACCCACAGACCAATTCCAAAATGAAATTCGGGTATCTAATAATGAAACGTACCTGTGTTTAGCCACAGTGTCGGTGGAATGGAATAACTGCCATCCTTCCTCTATCCTGTAAGGAAGGACTCTAGGAATGGACGTTCCCCTCTTTTCCTTCCCTTCTTCGGTACTGCTCGCCCCTCCCCCTCCACCTGGACCCTTTCTTCCCCCTTCGTCCCCAGAGGTCGAATCCTTAGTGTCGTCCTCTGATGACACCCTGATTTTCGGTCGACATCCAGAGAGCCGCTGCGGACGCGAGGTCGACGAGCCATCTTCGTCAGTAGTATCACTGACGGAGGAAGAGCTCTCAGATCGACTGGTCGTCGGGCTGAGGGAAGGGCTCGAGGCGCTCGGAGACGGACTAGGACTACTGGAGGGGCGTGGCGAGTGCGAAGGATCCTGATGCTGAAGGAGCTTCGATCCCCTCGGGGATGAGAAGGGCGGAGATATGGAATTGGGGACGTTGAAGGAGTGCGTTCGAGATTTCGGATGCGTCGTGTGCGGGATGGGGTGATGTTGATGCGAGAAAGAGTTGGTCCTCGGCACAGGGAGGTGGCGATTTTGTGATGATGGCGGTGGTGGTCCTACAGGTGCCGCTAACGACGACGATGAGGAGAGTGATGATGCCGCCTCGCGTCCCTTCGGAAAACGCGACGGCGAAGTTGATGATGAAGTCGGATGACGGTGATGTGATGACGACGGGGGGGAGGAGGAGGAGGAGGTCGGGTTCTCATGTTGCCTGGAGGAGGAGGCGGAGGAGGAGGAAGAAAACGAGGGACTCGACCTGCGAGACAAAGTGGGACTTGGGGAGGGCTTGCGACTGCCCCTCGGGGAATGGGACGTCACGAAAGACGAGAACGGTGACAAAGTGGCGGCCAGAGACGACGCAATGGCCGACGTTATCTGGTGACCCCCTTCGCCCTTTTTGCTATCTTTCTCTTTCCCCTTCCCCGCTTTATCCTTGTCTTTCTCTTTCTCCTTTTCCTTATTATCACCTTCATCGTCTTTCTTCTCGCGGAAACTGTCGGTTTTACGGCGGAAAGCGAAGTTGCGGTCTTTACTAAAACTAACTTGAGACCGTAACGGTTTCATCTTACTTGGCATCGACGCCCACTCCGGGCCGCCCCCTCCTCCCCCTCCCTCTCCCTCTCCTCCTCCTCCTTCTTCGTCGTCGTGACCTCGGGCGAGCAGAAGCGGCAGCAGCAGCAGCAGTGGCAGCGGCAGCAGAAGCAGCTATCAATCTCGTCGGTGTCCCGGGTCATGGTGCTGCCATACCCTGACCTCAGTGCCACGTTAATTGACCCCATACATCAACATGCGCTCGATGCCTTCATTGTCAACGAAGACGGAGATAGAGTGCCAACACCATAATAATCCATCTGATTTTCACCAAACTAACATCTGACATAAATATGGGACAGACAGATAATATCAGATCATCAAATACAATTGTAAAGCAACAATAGTCTTCATTTCGCTTCCGGTGAATGATAACACAATAAAACTGCTCCCTGTTTAGGTGTTATCTCAGATTTACTATACTCTGCAAAGGAAAGGTTAACATTTCTTAAAAAGGAATACAAAATAAAATTTTCTCCAAATATTCAACGTACAATACTTAAAGGACAATCTCAAATACAGTTACAACTTCTGAAAAGACCTTTCATGACATTCAGTATTAGATTTCCTAAAGCTTTGCGTATCACATGAAACTCACTCTAGAGGCTCTAAATAAAGCTATTTTAATAAAAAAAAATTATAAAGTAAAATTGTCGAGAAGCGCAAAAATGCTTAGAGAAAGGACTGTCAACGAATACATGAGACCCTTATTTGCATAATTTATGTAACTACAAATTACAGAGCACGTACATATATAAACTGTGTAGCTAAATATAAATCTTAAAAAAAACACACTGTAAGTCGTAGTTTTATGTATACACATACATATTTAAATTATAAATAAATTTATATATATACATATATATACATACATACATACATACATATAATATATATATATATATATATATATGTATATATATGTATAATATATATAGATATATCTGGATATATATATATATGTAATATATATATTATATATTAATATTATTCTATTATATATATGACAGCGTCTTGATGTAAACAAATAGCACGAGATGCATCGGCGTCATAAATCAACAATATATGACAACGACACATATCAATGAAGCTCATCAACTCAGCCATGAAAATCATTCGTCATGAATGAGACATGCGACCTACATCTCTCTCTCTCTCTCTCTCTCTCTCTCTCTCTCTCTCTCTCTCTCTCTCTCTCTCTCGATATCATCAGCTATTATTATTACTCGACTTCAAAGTTCCTGACCACTCTAAAAATAGTCGCGTTGTCAACCCTCTCTGTTTCTTGTTATAAAACGGGTACCTCGAGGCAAAACGTTTTTGTAATGCAAGAGAACCTTTTGTAAATTATAATTATTATTAACTGGGGCTCTTATTTCTTCTTAAGAGAGCATTACCTCAGTTTCTTTTTTTTCTTTTTTTCATTGTGCTCAGTTACGAACCACATTTATTCCCACAAGTGAATTTCACACTTCTACACGATTCCGCGCAACTCACGATTTACATTTAATTGTATTTTAAGAAGGAGGATTTTACTAGACAAAAAAAAAAAAAAAAAACTCCTTAGCTTCGGCACAGGAATTCATTTGTACTGTAAAAAGAATGTGTGCAACAGCCGAGTAAAGACATAAAGACAGACGAAAGATTCACCGTAAGAATCAGGGGAAAAGAAACCTGGAAGAGAATTCCATTGCTTGGTAAAAAAGGGAAGGAAACAATCATCAAGTGCCCAGTCCAAGGTTGACTGGCTGCCACAAATTAAAAGTGAGAAGGTGGTGGAGGCACAACGGATCTACAGAAGAGGAGAGGACATGGCAAATGTCAAGAAGTATAAAACGCCTCATTTTAAGCGATTATCGACTGCTCCATTTCATTCAGAACCCGATCATCTATTCTCAGTCAGCAAGTTAACGACTTTCGTCGATAAGCAAAGTTACCACAATCCACGAGAGGACAAAGCTCAAGATCGCACTGTGTGTAAGTATTGGAATGATGGTGCTCAAAATTTATGGAAGGATGTTCTCTCCCTCTCTCTCATCCTCACAAACATGCACTTTCTCATTTGCTGTTGCGGCACTGGTTTCTTGCATCAGGCTCTCTCTCTCTCTCTCTCTCTCTCTCTCTCTCTCTCTCTCTCTCTCTCTCTCCATGTTGCACAAGATTCAGAAAATTACATATAAAATTACCATTTACGAGATAATCAGGCAAATCTGATGTGAGTGTGTGCTTGATAATTAAGCAGGAAATGTGGATCAATTCATGGCACGCAAACACGCATTCTAATAGCTTCAAACTTCACCAGGATATCCTGAAATTCAAATTAAAGGAACGGACTGAAGTGCAGTCCAAACAGGAAACGCTTTCCCGCAAGCGCTTTGGATTATTATCTTGAACGAAGCCACTTAAAGGGCGTTAGGCGGATGCAGTACAGTCGTAACTTATCATTTTGCGAACAGGTACTTGTTTAGCAATAATAATATCCCAACAAGACTCAGGCAGGCACGGGAGAGAGAGAGAGAGAGAGAGAGAGAGAGAGAGAGAGAGAGAGAGAGAGAGAGAGATAATATCCAAACAAGATAAAAGAGAAGAGATAGGGAGATTGAGAGAAGATATCCTAAGAAGCTACGAGAGAGAGAGAGAGAGAGAGAGAGAGAGAGAGAGAGAGAGAGAGAATGTCCTTACTAGCTGAGAGAGAGTTACAATATATTAGGATGTCTCAAAGACTTATGAGGGGAGAGAGAGAGAGAGAGAGAGAGAGAGAGAGAGAGAGAGAGAGAGAGAGAGAGAGAGAGAATATTACAGATAGACATACAAAGAAAGTGAGAGGGTGAGATAAGGAAAATGTCGTGACTATAATCAAAGCAGACAAGGCCTCCATTCACTAAAAAGGAGACTTGCACTGGTCCCAGGCACTCTTCTACCATGACCGAGGGGGAAGACAACATTCTTGAAGCATGCTGCTCGTAATACTGTGCTTTCCTGGAAGCTAACGGACAATTCTTCACCACCTGATTTTCCAGCGTCTAAAAAAATTATGAGTAGTAAGTATTACATTGCTTTTATTTATTTATTTTTTTTAAAGGGGGTTTACTCTTGATTTCTGCTTGCAAATTCATGTATTAAAGAGTGAGAGTATATACAACACTTTCAGAATATCGTACATATATGTAGTAGTAGTAGTAGTAGTAGTAGTAGTAGTAGTAGTAGTAGTAGTAACTTTTCAGCAAAATATTCTCGTTAAAATGAATATGGATAAGAATAAAAATCCTACATTCATTACAAATTCATCCTCCACTTTTTCCAATAGGTTCAAACCATTCAAAACACAATGATATATTTTACGGTCAAGGCTTCCAAACGACCCATGCATTTATACCTGGAAAATATTTTTCATCGTCATTCTTCAATAATTCTCTTTCCATGCACTTTGCAGGTACAACATTATCACACTCGTCCTTATGGTATGTAAATCTAAGCATCGGCTCTATATCAATTGGGCTTCCACTTCATGCTAATACTCTTAAATTCTGAAAAGATATCAAAGAATCTTAAGCTTCGCACTCTCTCTTCATATCGAAAATCAACAAGCATCTCCAGGGGCCAGACACTCCATCATCACTCAACAATGAGCCTATATGTCTCGGTTGGGAAGTTAGCTCCCAACCCCTCTACCCATAAACTATAAAAAGAAAATACAAATCAAAAAATCATTTCAGTTAATCCTAACTATCCATTCTGTTTTCATCATAAATATCCAGAAAATTATGGTGACTATTGAAATTCTCGGTCTTCTGCATACTACTTCGGAAGTTTGAAAACTCCTGAAGACCTACTCTTTTTCTGGTGTGCCACGCATCATTACTTCCCAGAACATTTCCAATGTCACTAATCATCCTGAAAAGTTGATACATGCTTTTTAGAATGAAGCTTTACATTCATTAGAATTGTTTTTAAGATAACGATATAACGATGGGCTTATCTTCTGTTGATGTTAACTAGCATTACTTCTTGAAATGTGTACGCAATAATACCGGAAACACTCTTCACTTGTTCGTCAAGCTTCAAAACATGAATAACAGCCTTGTGCGAACTAAGTAGACAAATGTTTTTTTAGAACACGGCAATGGAGCTTTATATTTGCATTCCAGTCTCTTCTCTTCAGCATACGAATTCTACTTGCAAAAGATAACGCACCGCAAATCGAGTAGCACGCACTTACTACACAGGCAACAGCAGAAAGTCAGTGAACCATTGCTTCAACAAAAGGAAGCCACTAAGATATACGTCCAAGTATGATGCTGCCCTTGACAATATAACAGTATCCCAGTCAAGTCCTAACAAAAGACCTGAAGGATGCGAGATTAAGAGCATCTGCGCTGATACAGGAAGCCTATATTGGGGCTTTCTGACAGCGTTAAAATCACCAGTAGGTCTCCGAATAAATTTCACGGTTCTATACCTTCTGTTTACTGTATTCACACTGGCAGTAGGCAGATAATCCCCCCTCCCTCTCTCTCTCTCTCTCTCTCTCTCTCTCTCTCTCTATCTCTATTATATATAACTATATATATTGTATATATATATACTATATATATATATATATATATATATATATATATGTGTGTATATATATATAAATATATATATATATATATATATATATATATATATATATATATATATATATATATATATATATATATATATATATATATATATATAGACAAATAACTTTTAACCCTGAAATAGATGCTTTCATTTCCAGAATTCGAAATGATGTAGTCGAATAATAACTAATCAGTGATATGTGAATAAGCATATTTGTACAAAAGTAAAAGAAAAAATTGTTCTCTAATATACTTCAGATTAATAACAGCTCTTTCCATATGTTGGTTTTAGAAAACTAAATTTTTGAGCAATAACATAATTACTATTCACTATAAAGAAGTTTAAAATGCTATTAAACGAAATCAACTGGTACTCAGTACTCAAGGGTCAACCAAAAAGAAATTGCAAACAAGCCTTTTTATCAGGCATCCCTATTGAAAATTGACAGGCGGAGGGAGACCTCTCTAATCTCATACATCCTTTCAAATAATACTTAAAGGATAAGCATATATCCTGGTTACACTCTTGTATTTCTTTAAAGCCAAAGATGCCTCAATAAGGAGGAAGGCGCTCAGTACGGATTTCTGCCTATTAATTTCCTGTGGTATTCGGTTATATACATATATAATATATATATATATATATATATATATATATATATATACATACATAATATATATATACATATATATCATATTATTTATATATATATACTATATATATATATAACATACATATATGAATGATTTATTACATTACCGTAATTCATATAAATTATTCGAGCTACAAATGTCCTTTAATATCTAATTCGCTCTACCTCGGAATTGATATATTTTCATATATGTAAACCGAAGGGGAATTTTTTAGTTGATAATAATTTCGTCCTCTCGTGGGATCGAACCATCGTCCAGCGGACAGGGACGAAATCAAGACGACAGTGATTTCGTCCCAGTCCGCTGGAGGTGGTTCGATCCTACGAGAGGACGAAATTATTATAACAACTAAAAAATTCCCCCTTCGGTTTACATATATTTTCATCAAATCCGAGGTAGAGCGTTTTAGATATTAAAGGATATTTGTAGCTCGAATATATATATATATAGTATATATATATATATAAAAAATATATATATATAATAAAAGTATATATCTATATATATGTATATATATATATATTATATAATATATAAATAATATAATATATATATACTATATATATATATAATATAATATATGTATATATATATATATTAATAATATATAATTTATATATCCAATTTTTGCAATTTCATCACTTACTCGTTTACATCTTACTGAGCAAGTTGGTCTGGTCGAGAACTCATTTCTCACGGGACGTTGGTTTCAGATCCGTGCAGCTATGAATAAGACCACAGATTGGAGACCGTAACATAAAACTAGATTCTTATTCAGTGTTCCCTTGATTGATTTGCTCCGCTACTGCACTAGGATTACGTAATTGTGTTTTTTGCATATTCACTTTTTCTATCTGTAATACGCCAATATACATACAATATACACACATATATATACACATATACAACGTATATATATACATATATATATATGTATATGTATACACATATACAACGTATATATATCATATATATATATATATATATATATATATATATATAATGAAAAAACTGTACGAATAACTTCTCTGAGTCAAGATGAGAAAGCTGCATCTGAGAACCTGTCAACAATAATCAAGTATAGTCAATGATGAGTCTTGGGCTATATGACCCGAATCTTCAGAAAAATTTTTCGTAAACTAACATCAGCACTTGCAATTTATCATCTACATCATTGTTGTCAAAAGAGTACAATAATTATAATGATATATAAGAGACATAGAAAAATATATTGTGTTAATTATTTTACCATGCGTGAGTACTGAATATTTGCGAACTATCGAATCCATGCTAGGCAAATTCTGCAACGTAATATCAAGTCATCTGTAACTAAAGGACCTAGACTGTGATACATTCCCAAGATATGGAACAAGGTATCAATTTATACGATAGCGTAGCCTCTATCGTGTTGTATTATACCTATAAGACGCTCCTGCATACCAAACTTATTTCTTTTTAAAACAACAGACGAGAAAAAGATAAAACTAAACTGAGCACGACACATTTAAGTAGACGACATATGATGAAGGCATTACAGATTCTACCCTTTTTGACAAAACAAACTTATGGCAGGGCTCCTGATACAAGGCAGATCTTGGACAATTATATATATGAATTTTTTATTATATACCCATATTTCATATACATGCATTAAGCTATCGGGACTTCAGTGACGCCTAAACCGACCAGGCCAACATATTTTAATGTTTAGTTGGAGTGAATTGGACTTTAAAGGACATTTGTAGCTTAATTCATTATATATATATATATATATATATATATATATATATATATATATATATAAAATGCGTATATATAATACATATCTATCTTATGTAGTATATATACATACATATGTGTGTATATATATAATGCATACATATCTATCTATCTGTATGTGTGCGTCTGTCTGTGGAAACAAACACGTCTACACTTTAATGTTTTAGGCTTGCAACTGCATGCATCAGTCATATCCCACTAGAAACTACTCCATTTTATTATACTTATTTGCGTTTGGATTCCCGGTACTCTTTACCCGTATCTCATGCAACTCAAGCGTTACAATAAGCATCCAGATCGTAATCCGCATTCAGCCCACAGGTTATCATCTGTGGCAAAGAACAATATTAACTACTGGGACCCGTAGCATTTCAACGGTGAAAACAATGTTGTCCTGAAGTCTGCATTAAATGAGAAAATAGGAAAAAGTGTATAGGAATGATGGTGATAACAAATAACTTTTATAATTTATTATTATTATAATATCAAGTTCAAAGGAAAATAAAAATGTTTAAGTTCTGCTCGATCTATTTCATCACAAGGGCTGAGGAGTCGCGTTCACGGCCTACAACTTGCAATGCCACGTATTTTGAGATTTTGTAGGATTTGTTTCCAATTAATATAAAAAGCTTGGATCATTTTAGGCTCTCTTTACATTGAAATTTGAATTTACCGATCCGAAGTGTGCTAACATGTTAGGTTGAATTCATAACT
The DNA here is from genome assembly GCF_015104395.2 of Macrobrachium nipponense. Taxonomy (NCBI): domain Eukaryota; kingdom Metazoa; phylum Arthropoda; class Malacostraca; order Decapoda; family Palaemonidae; genus Macrobrachium; species Macrobrachium nipponense. Next base: position 113,688,286 of record NC_061108.1, read on the forward strand.
CTAGCGCTCCTTCGAGAACAATCCTGGATTTCTTTTGCGATTGTCACTCATGGACGAAACAACATATTCGGAAGGCCAGCAACAAAGATTCAGCATTTCGGGAGTGGAAAGCGGAGATCCCTCAGAGGGCTACAACGAAAGGGCCTCATCAAAAGCCTACCGAGGGATGAAAAGAGACCATAAAGAGCTTGGTTGACTGAAAGGCAGATTTGTAAAAACGCAAGGGACTAGACGAACGTGAAGATGAAGCAAGCGAAGAAAACCAAATAAGTAATATATAACAATCTGATATACACTGTATATACATACACTCGAATACCAAGGCTGTATCAGAAAAAATAAGGCAATGGAGTAATCTCGGCAAGGCGTGACAGGCACTTCGTATATCATATTGAGGATACATGAGGCCATGGTTATGTAAGACTTCTAACCATGATAATGTAGCAGAGAATTTGTTACATTATAACAACCTCTCTCTCTCTCTCTCTCTCTCTCTCTCTCTCTCTCTCTCTCTCTCTCTCTCTCTCTCTCTCTCTCTCTCTCTCTCTCTCTCTCCCCATTGTTTTATATTTCATACATTTTTTTCATTTCCTCATTGTTTATCTTTGTTTCATATGTTAAAGATAATCTCTTTCATCTTCACTGTGGTACACATTTTCTATTTCTGTCCCTCTCGCACATACACACAAAAATCACGGGGTGTCACCATAACAGGAGAATGTTGACTGTGATAATGTGAAAATCTTGACAATTTCACATAAGCTGCTTTAGATCTAGTTTCCATCCTTCCAAGACATATTTAAGAGCTTCAAGTAGCAATAAAACTCTCCCTAATAAAAAAACATAATAGTATCCATTTCAAAAGCTGCGAAATAGCAATAAAAATTTTGCCAAATAAAAACCTAAAAAAAACTGTAACAATAAACTAAAGGCCGTGTAGAAAATCAAACCTTCTACAGCAATACGCAGCATGCAAATCTGGATTGGTCCAATATGAAATCCACAGAGGCAAAGTAAGACTTTCCGGATGAAAGGGTGAATTTTCGTAACAACTGAAGCGAAAGCAAATCTGGGTCTTTTCCTTCAGTAATTCTTAAATCCTTCAAATTCTTCATTTCGGCACTTTTGCCGAAATGGTGAATTTGAGTGATTTATAAATGACTGAATTAAATTCTATATATAATTATATTATATTATATATATATATATATATATATATATAAATATATATATACAGATTATATCTCTCTCTCTATATATATAGTATAATATTTATATATATCTATATATCATATTATATATTCTATAATATATATATCTTATCTAAGTATTATACTAGTATATATATATATATATATAAAATTACCACGCGGAAAATCAGACGGTGTAAACCTGACCGGTTTCGCCTTTATTTCTAAGTCCAATCTTGAATTTTCCTTAGGGTATTGAGACATATAGACCATATATATATAGTAATAGTATATATGTATATATATATATATATATATATATATATATATATAATATATATATATATATTTATACTCAGTTCAATTTCATGTTATGTCCTTCCCTTTTTACCACGATCATTAGTCGAAGTGAAGAGGATTAAATGATTTAGGAAATACTGAAGGAGAAGCCGTTTTCACCTAGATTACATTACTGACGAATGAAAGCCACCTGCCTGAACACAGACCCTCACTGTATCACCACCCCTACCCCTCAGCGCCCCTACTGCAAATGTTTGTGCAAGAAAGCAGTACTCTGATGGGATACCGTCCCAAGAATATGATGTGACGCAACATCTGCTAAACATAATGCGAACAGAGAAGAGAGAGAGAGAGAGAGAGAGAGAGAGAGACGATGAGAGAGAGGAGAGAGAGAGAGAGAGAGAGAGAAAGTTCAACCAGACCTTTTCTCATAATTGATAACAGAAAACAGACTTCAGTTAATTTTCACAATTCAGGAAGATACTCCTTTCTCACTCTGAGAGAAAGAGAGAAAGAGAAGGGTTGACAACTCAAGAATCAGTCGAGCCAACCATTCCGCCATCCCGTTTATTTAAGATTAAGCCAGCCTTGAGCTGGCACAGGCTCTTGCTCAGTATGAAACTCACCACTTTCTTTCATTTTTTCGAACTAATTCGCTCGCTTTTTATTGCGAAGGGAGCGCTGTACATTAACACGTCTGGTCTTTTTCCTTTCTCTCTTCATAGTGACATGATTCAACACGACCTGTTTTCATGAGCAGTAACCTCGCTTTAGTTATGAATAGCCATTAAAAAAAAAAAAACATCACCCGACCTTCCCCTACCTTCTCCCTGTGTACTAATTAGCATGAGAGTAATTCCGTGATAATAATGACATAGTAAAATACATGTATACAGATACCACTTATTTCAAATAAGAAGTTTTAGTGAGACGACAATCACGAACACTGAAATGACCAGTCATGCTCGGGTCCCCGAGGGTGCCAAAAAACGGCTCGGTGAAATAACGCCGGCATAACAGAATAACGAACCCATAACGCACAAATGTCTTAAGTAGGTTAAGTTTTGTCGTTCTTGATATGAGGAAAGTAAGGAGGCGGGAGGGAGATGATGGCAGAGAGAGAGAGAGAGAGGGAAGGAGGAGAGCCAAGGGGGGGGGGGGGGGGGGAGGAGCACGGTGAGTCTCCTGATAAAGTAGGGGTACGATGAGAGATGTGTAGAGGTGTAGGTGCCCCGGGGGATGGGAGGGGCATGATGTGGGTGTTATGGAGATGGAATGGGGGTTGGGATGGTTAGTGGAGATGGAATGGGGGTTGGGAGAGGGAGAGGGAGAGGGAGGGGGAGGGGGGTGTTTGTAGTGACAGAAAGGTGACTGTGGGAGCGAAAAGGGTTGGCATAAGATCAACACCGAAATAGAAGCATATTAATTGATTCTCGGCGGACTCCGTGATTACACTTACTGTGATGTCACGTTGGGGGAAAAAATGAGAACAAATCCTACGCTTGTGTCCTGTTCCAGAGGATACTTCGGCAAAAAACAGGAGCCACTATTGGTTTTTCACACTTCTTCCTTGAAATAACGATTTATCAAAGAAAGTTTGCCCAATAATACATAGAAAAAACCATCAATAGATAATTTCTTTATCTAAACGAAGAAGTCGGTAAACGTTATTCAAGGGTCTTACAGTAACGTAAAGTAAACTACAGAAAAATAATTTGTAATAAAAAAAATAATTGTGCTCATATCAATGCGGGCTTCAAAAACACAGTAAGCTTAACCATGAATTTCATCAAAAATCAAAACAAAATGTCCGTATCTATTGTAATAATTTAATCCTCAGCACAAAAGTTGACATAATAATAATAATAATAATAATAATAATAATAATAATAATAATAATAATAATAATAATAATAATAATAATAATAATATCCTTAGCACAAGAGTTGTAGACATTAAGTTCAATCATTTAGTATTGCAGACTCCTTTACGAATGAACAATCGGTATTTATAAAGCTTTAAATATGAAGCTATTCGTCTTGATGAGAAATACCTCTTTGTAATGAACAGTACTGTTCAATAATATAAAAATTAATAAATACTACCAGAGAGAGTAGGCTGATCTCTATCATTATAATTATAATCCAAAGGTTTAAAGAGCAGAAGGATCCCCGTAACATTACTTACACGAATCTAGTCACAATTTTTACAGTTCACAAACTCAAAGGTGGTTTTATTTTTCATGGTTGTTTTTCTTTAGTGGCCAAATAAATATGTACAATTCATTGCATTAATTCCTCTTAGCTCTACTTTTCTGTCTTCACACATGGAAACTTATTAAGCAGTTTATTCCATGAGGACAGGACACATGTGCATCGTAAATAATAATAATAATAATAATAATAATAATAATAATAATAATAATAATAATAATAATAATAATAATAATAACATATTTGTTTCTTAATAGCAATATTTATTTCTACTCTCAATTTTCTCCTATCGTTTCCTTGTGGATGGACAGTCTACTCTTCCAAAGCTTGCTAAGCATTTTCCAAATAAATGTTGGCCTATTCTGATGAAAATAATCATACTATATTAAATACAATATGCTTCCGTGTATTTCCTTCTTACGTTTGTAACACAGGCAGTCTACCGATAATTAGATCCATCTTCAATTACTAAAAAAAAAAACAATAATAATAATCTTGGACAAATAATGCAAAATAATACGTATTTTTTGTACTTTGAATATTGCCTACATTTTGTGGGACAACTGAAATCAAAAAGTTTCTAATTTTTATTCCTGGCGTGATGTAATTTTCATCATATTAGTTCATGGCCATAAAATCTTTAGTGTAATAATTGTAACTAGTGAATGATGATTTGGTTTCACGATGTTTTAAATATTCTTCTTGGAATTTGGCTTCAGTGACTTTTTTCAAAAATTCCCACGACCACGAAAACATCCACATCAGTCTTCATGTCGAGAATGGCAATCAAGAAGCAGCCCAAAATATGAGAGCAGAAAAAAAATCGATAAGCCAAATATAAAGCATTAGAAACCAGGATAAATAAAAGAACTTTGACATCCCCTTATTTTCAGAGCATGAGTTGGACACTAATACTAGTATATATGAACTAACATGGGCAGCCAAAATGAACTTGAGTTTCATGGAGGAAAAAAAAA
>NC_061108.1:113702965-113727965 GCF_015104395.2 Macrobrachium nipponense
AAGATATTATTATTATCATTATTATTATTATACTATAATATTAATAATGCTAATAATAATACTGAATCCGTTGCCAAAGCTCTTAATTGACGGGACAAACTCTGGTCACATCCTAAGAGAAGCTAAAGTAGCCCATCTAATTAGGACTGTGTGCCATCTCTCTCCACCAGGATTTAAGGGTAAAAACAATATACCCAGAGTACTTTCCATTGACTGAACACACTTCATTATTTTAGATTCGCTTTTACTTGCGGTTCTACGTACAGTTATCTGTCGTCTGCTGAAAAAAAAAATAAAAATAAAAACAAATAAAACCATCTGTCAGAGTGGTCTTCACGGGATTCTAAAAAAAATACCCAAAGTAGATAAGGCTTATTACGAACAAGACGCAAATAAAGTATATACAGATGATATTTTACAAATGGAATCAGAATCCACTCCTCAGATTACTTACGATCAACATACTAAATTTCTTTTATACATTTTGAAATGCACTTTTTTGTAACATTTTATGCCATCTGCAATAGTGCAAAGATGTTTTTAACTCCAATGACCTCTTCAACAGTAATCCTTACCATTCAAACGTAAGCTCATACACCAAAGATCTATAAATTATACATGAATGTTGGCTGTCTGATAAGGGAGTTCTCATTTAACAACATGGATTTTTTTTCATTCACAAGCCTTATAAAGTGAACTTCATATTGCATTCACGGGTCTTTATTGGAAACTTCTAAAGAGAACGTTTTCTCTACTTCTTGTCATTCAACAGTAACTGGTAACCAAAGAGTGCTAACTTACACATAAAGTTTGCATGTAAACATAAAAAAATAAAAACAGTTCGCTTGTTTTGTTCCCACGTTCGGAATGACAATATTCTCCTAAGGAGCAACAAATACCAATGATTATACCGTTAAATCCTGTCTCCCCTATAAAACTTCCTTCCATCCTTTCGATTAACTTATCACACCTATACTGCGCTTTGGCCATCTGGCCAATGGAACCTGCATGTAAGTGTTTCCTGCCTCTATTTCTACTGCTATCAAAGTTGCTTTTATATCTGCTATGAATCACTGACCTCGTTTACTTCGAAACAAATGTTTTCCTGTACTACGAGGAAAATAAATGCCGTAACCTGGTCTTCTACTGAAATGTGTTGTGATCGTTAGCCAAGACTACTCTTAACAACTTTAAACCTCCTCGCCCCTTCCATTCTGATGAATTTCTAGCCTGCTCTCGGCTCTTCACAAGTAAAGGCTACTCCCTTCAGCTGTACTAACTTTATACATTTACAATTTTATCTTCACACTTACATTAATCTGTAACACTGCTACAGCTGATGCACAGCTAAAACCCCTGATGTTACCGATTACACAATCGGGGTTATAGCAATTAAAAAAAACATACTTTTGATTGCAAGGATATAAACTGAATTTAGTTTAAGAATTAAAAATACAGTAAAAATAAGGAGAAACGCGGACCAACAGTCCTGTGAACCAAAAAGAACTTAAAATTTTTTCTTTATTTCTGTTTTATTTATCATTATACTCTTGCCATTCTTACCATTATATTGTTTTTCTGTAAAATTCTACCCTTAGAAAGAACCCCTAATCATTCAATTGAAAACATTAGGCTACTGGTTATCTGGCTTTATGTCTTTATTTCGGAATTAGATACATACAGTCTCGCGGATAAATCTACTACAACCATGTTCCTAAAAGTCTAGTCTAGGTGTTTCTTCCGAGTATATCTTCTCATCGTGTGTTTGAAATAGAATAAACCTCAATTTATCCTAAGGCTGAATTTTCATGTTGTTGTAACCTATAGCCCTGATATAAATTTGGTTTCAGAAAAGAGGACAAATAATTTCATATCCACTTATAATCTCATAACTTTGATCCAATCGAAGCTCAATTGCAGCGGAAACCTTGTGTGCGAAAATACCTATTCTTTTAAAGATATTGAAACATAAAATAAAAAGTTATTTGTAAATATTGGTCCAGTCAACAACGCTAATATGAAACGCTTGCAACTAATGTAAAAATTAATACAACTGACAAAAAATAGTTGGATCTATGAACAATTCCAGGACACATACCACAAAATTTTCTGCAAACTAAATTAAATTTCTTGTTCACACGGTATATCAGAATATACAAACGCATGCGTGTATGTTTCATTTCACGTATGTTATGTAGGCAAACAATACATATCAAATATAATTACTTAAGTACGTAATTAAAAAGATTTCACAAATGCGTTTACATACACCTTTACACGAAGATCATATTCACATTCATACATATATACTTAATCTCAACCAGTGTAAACGTTTGCTAAATACCAACTTGGCCTCCGAGTATTTTCCCCAAAGGTCTACGGGTCCCGGAAGGGTCAGCGACATCTCTGCCCCCCCCCCCCCCCCCACCCCAACCTCCCCCATCGAGTGAGGATGTCTGGGAGGACAGGGAGGGATTCTTAATTCCAGCTCGTACCAGTTTCCTTTTCATAACATTGCGTTTTGGGATGCGGCCTCTTCAATGGGACTGTCAGATGCAACCCTAACGTAGGGGAATTTGTGGGGGGGGGGGGGGGGGGGGGGGGGGGGGGGTGGGGGGGGGGGGGGAGGACAAGGGTGTTTATGATGTGCCTTCTTTTTGCACAATCCTTGTCACCACTCGTCGTTTCCTTGACCACTTTCCCGTTGTTGCTGTTGTCATTAATGTCGATGACTTATTTTGACTTTCTGTAAAGGTAAAGTGATGCAACATAGAGAATGAGTAGCAAAAGCAAGGAACCGAAACTGTAGCTTGGTATTTGTAAAGCAGTTCTCCCTTTTGCATTTACATTCCTATTGGGGTGAACGCCGTCACTATCGTTATCAAAGCAAACTTGCTGTTTAAGACAGGCCAGTTTAGAACCCCAAATGTAAACGCAGCCCAAAAATTCGACGTCTAACAAAAATGACAATTACATTACACTGACCACATCATAAAGACACTGCCAAGAAGAATACTGACATGATTGTAAAAACGTAGGTATTATATCAATGCCTTACTTAAAATCAACTTCAACGAAGGACGTTTAACTTATACAACTTTTATAAGCCGAAAATACAATGTCCCTATACCTATCCTGTCATTCTATAATGTCGCTAGTTTAAATAATGAGATTACAGAATGTACATACGTAAAAATAAATCCACACAGACAAAACAAAGTCACACACATATATATGATCATATATGTGTGTATAAATCCAGTTATGCCACTATCAAACTACAAAACAATGGAGACGACGACAGACCCGGCCTTTCTAAGACAAATTAGAAACACAAAGAACGGCTCCAAATCTATGTGTGTGTATATATATATATATATATATATATATATATATATATATATATTATATATATATATATATATATATATATATATATATATAGATTATTATATATATATAATAATGATAAGATATATATAGTATATATATATTATATAGGAGACAGAGAGAGAGAGAGAGATAGAGAGAGAGAGACGAGAGAGAGAGAGAGAGAGAGAGGAGTGAGAGAGAGAGAGAGCTATCAAAATCAGCAAGAATGGGTAATAATGAAAAACAAGCATTTGTGGTCTGCTGGATACTTATTACCAAGTTATCTGAAAGAAGTAGAGGTTATATCTTGCTCAACAGAACTCTGACCTAAAAAGTATCTATGTATAAATGATGTCAACTGAGGACATCTCAAAGTGCAGATATAGAAAATATAGGGAAGTACAGATATATAAAGTACAGGAAGGCCGCATCTATAGGAAAGTAGACATAGAAAATATAGAAAATATAGGGAAGTACACATAAAAAATATATAGGAAAGTACAGGTATAGAAAATATATAGGAAAATATAGATATAGAAAACATGGGGAAGTAGTACAGATAAAGAGATGGTTTTAAGCCAACCTTGTCATGAAGCAACGCAATTAAATATGCATTGTAAAAAATGAATCATTCAAACACATGAATTGAAAAGTATGAAGTAGAGTAGTTGCTGGAATTCGGACAAACTCCGTAACTTGATGTTGTGGACCTGATCAGTGTCCTTTTCACTTGCATGATGGTTACCTAACATAATTTTTTAAATTTCATTTTTGTTCGTCATCCTCACATATACACGTGCGTCTGTGAGGGGAGAGAGAGAGAGAGAGAGAGAGAGAGAGAGAGAGAGAGAGAGAGAGAGAGAGACTCAATCTGGTGTCTCATTTCTAGCTCGCAGTAGACATGAGCGGAGGTCATATCTGGTAGTTCACCTCATTCAGCAAATCAACCTCTATTAGGTCCGCTTCGAGCTGAGAAACGTCGGAAAATCTGAAGAAAAAAGAAAATGAGCGATGTTAAGACTCATCATGATTACTTAACCGTACCGCCACGATCAGGACTTTTCTGTACCGAGAGAGAGAGAGAGAGAGAGAGAGAAGCGAGGGTTTTGAGAGGAAGAGAGACGAGAGATGAGAGAGAGAGAGAGACAGTGAGAGAGAGAGAGTGTGATAGAGGGGGGGGGGGGGGGGATCTCTTGCATATCGAGTCGGTAAAGACATAACTGAAGTCCTTATTTCTCATCTGTGCGCTGGTTCGAATCCACTAGAGGACGAAATTATTATCAACTAAAAAATTTCCCTTCGTTTAACATATATGGAAATATATATTCCGAGGTAGAGCGAATTAGATATTAAAGGACATTTGTAGCTTAATGCATGTATATGAATCACGGTGATGTGATAAAATAATCATAATATATATAGTGTATATATAGTATAATATATATATATATATATATATATATATATATTATATATATTATATATATATATAATATTAATTATTATATATGTATATATATATATATATATATATATATATATATATATATATATATATACTCAGCATTTAAACGAGAAGAGATTCAGCTTAATCATTGTCCACATACTTTATACTTCGAATACTTCTAAGCTTGTATATGATATATGTATATATATACATACATTTATAATTGTGTGTGTGCATATCTATAAAGTCTGTGTGGGAGAATGTCTGCACATGTGGTACTCACTGAAACAAAAAGATATTTGGTTTTGTGACTATTCTTTAAAACCGCAGATGCCTCTCAAGTCCGAGGCTTAAAAGCATGCGTGCATGAGACTCTCTCGATTAACCAAAACCAAGGTCGAAGGAGAGCAAAATACAAACAAACAAAGAATAAATAAACAACGGCAAGCCATCGTCATATTCTCTCTCTCTCTCTCTCTCTCTCTCTCTCTCTCTCTCGCAAATGATTGAGCATTTCAGTGTTTCGGTATTTCTTCGACTCTATTAGCAAATTACAGAGGTCTGACCCAGACTGCTGTGCCTCCTAAGAATACCAAAAAGGTCTGCTCCTTCTTGACCATCCTCTCAGAATGTCAGTCTTTCGTCTTCCTAGTCTCCCGATTTGGGTTCTGTTGCCTTCCTGCCTCCATTATACCCTTGCGAGGTTAACAGTATCAGGGATAAACTAAATATGCCCATGACTCGTCATAGAAAGTACACTAAAATGCTGATTCATCTTCAGAAAAAAACGAATATTAAACAACTAACGAAAAAAAAAAATAGGCAGGCCTCGTAAAAGGACAGGCCGATAGGGAAAAATAATCTGGGACAATGCTTCAAAATATGAGAGAGAAAGGAAAACAGGAACTAAGAAATGAAATAGAACACTGAAAAAGAACAAAAACCTTATTCCGTTGCATCCGGGTCCTGTTGCCCTGAATCTCTAAATGCTATAAAACAAAGAAATCTGTTTACACTCTGATGCTAAAAATATAAGTACGTGTTCTGTTTCGTATACAATTCTTACAAGCAGAAAGAAGAAAAATTAAAAGAAACTTATCTACAAAGATTTTATAGTGCGTTTCAGTGTAATCTTTCACTATAAAACTTCATAACTTACTTTAAAGTCAACATTAATCCTTGTCTTTACAAATGTATGAGACAACAGTAGATTTTATAAGGACAGAACAGCTGTTTATCACTTATAAAATAAAAAAGAAGGAAAATTACTTATTACTATTAGCTTTGTTCCAAACATGCAAATATTTAAACGCAATTCAGAAACAAGAAACAAATGAACAAACTCTAGCCTTGAAAAAAGGGTCCTCAACTAAATTATGCAAAGCTCTCGCTAAAAAAGAAAAAAAAAACAGTCGTAAAATCCATCCAAATAAAAAGGAAAACTCCACGACCTTTCCTGGCGATGATAAATGCCTTATGACATTAGAACTTTATTTAGTATGTGAGCCAAGAGAGACTCCTTTAGCTAAATCATTTATCAAGATAGTTATGAGTAAGTCGAGCAGAATTCTCGCCATATCCAAATATACAGGACATTTCCTTACACGATGATTTTACCATACTCATTCTTCAACATCAGTTTCTAATGTATATGCATACTAGGTATACACATGAAACATGCTGTTCATTCCTGACTATGTGTACATTCATATGCCTTTATGAACAGAAGTTTATAATCTTGTTACATATTCAAAACACATCTCGTTATATTCACTTTCAAACTCAGAATCAGTACCTAAAGTACACAAACACACAAGAAAGTATTTATACACAAACACAAACACACACTTGTATACACACACAGACACATAAGTGCGTGTGTGTTTGTGTAGGTGTGAATATACTATATGCAAACATCCAAATAAAGAAATGAAAAAGGAATACAGCAACTAAGCAGGCAACAGACTTCACATAACAACGCGAAAACAATGAGGTCACTGATCCCAAATAGAAAAGTCTCAAACTCTTTTTGTTTTTCATCTTTTCCTTCATGACATTTAATATCAAAGGTCTTCTTCTTTAAATTACGCTACTAAAGAATTTATACTTTACTAATCCGTCACAAAGCTCAAGCCTTTCGTAATTTATTTTAAGCTTGAAAGGCTTAGGAGAAAGACAGTCGTTCGCCCGCGCGAAAGAGATAAAAGAAGAAAATAAAGTAGCTGCAGCATAAGGAAAGGTGCCTGCTAGACCCTTCTGCTATATTTATGACCGCATAATTTATTTGTATTTATTTTCTAAGATCTCTGTGGTTCTGATAAGCTGGCTTGATCCAAGGAAAGGAATCTGATGCACTAACGTCAGGTTGGTTGTTTTGCTCACACACACACACACATATACACACACACACACACACACATATATATATATAATATATATATATATATATATATATATATATATATGTCACATCCAGAAGTCGAGCATTTTTATTCACAGAGTACCTATCTTCACCCAGCAATCACCCATTTCTGCTCACTATGTAATTGGGATGGTGGTCTGGTACATCCTTGTTAATACCCACTGGCAATTATTTCCCGTGTAGTAATAATTAGCTTAGAGTACTTACGTGTTGAGCATGTTCTAAAGGTATCCATTACAGTAAAAACACAACAGAACTAAAATAATAAAAACACTTGCATGTTAACACAAAACATTATGACACGAAAGTTCTGCACCCAAGTGAGTGCCACTCCCTAACATATATTCATCGTACTACTATGCATCAAATGGAACACATTCCAACAGAGTGAAAACAGTGATCGAATCACACCACAGACGCTAAAATACATTGAAATAAATAGCAAATTAACACTCAATGGGAGTAGGGGCCACAATGCACTGGATTTCCGGATTCCTGGAACAGGAGCATCCGCCTGATGACGTCACTCCATGAACTGTGACCAAAACGTAAATATTTGATCACCACCGAAAGCACCACTGGACAAGTTTTAGAATCAGTATTAACTCATCGTGGCTTCATCCATTCTGTAAATAAACTCTGAGTGACGCATAAACAAAGCCATAAATTGCGTGAGAGACGAAGACACTCGAGATATAAGAAAGAGAATCGATATCTAATACGATTGGCCGTGGATTGCTTTCTTTCCTCGCCTCTTTTATCCTTTTTCAGGTATTCTTTCAGATTGATTTGTCATTATTTGTCAGTGATACGTATCGCTCAGAGTACTGTTTCAAAATTCAGATGGGTTCTTTCAACATTAAATAATTGTAAACCGCTAAAAAGATATGACCATCAATCAACCACTTCATCTGCTCTAGGTATCATCCCTCACAGTAATCTTGCTTTTTTCATCTTCTTCTTCTCTTCCTCTAATTCATCCACAGAAGTGTCTGAGGAAGAGAGCTGACGCTGTCGTCAGCGAGATCGAGAGGACGGCCTAACGGAAAATCTCCATCCACTTCACAAAACTCCATCTCATCTTTATCGCACTTCCCCTTCCGCACGGACACAAACACTAAGCTTACCAGCACCTCGGTGTTCTCTATTTCACCCAATACTCATCAGCTTTTCTGACGTTGGCTACTGCCACAATTATCACACCCAATTAGCCACACTTTCCAACACACCTCTAATCCGAAGGGAACTTGCTTTACCGCCGGTCGAGAAGGAAAAATCGCTTCCACTCCTTTGTTTTGATTTATCTAGCGTCTTATCTCTCTCTCTCCCGACTACAGAAAACCAATAGTTAGCGCGGGGCGATTGTCGGTAAATGGGGCTCTCCAGCCACAGCTAGTAAACACTGGCACAGGCTAAGGTGAGGGTCTCTAGTGCCACACAGATTCTCCCTTGCAGTAAATTGGACGCGTTGGTAACTCGCGGGTGGTGTTGCCAGCGAAGTGGGTTGTCTACTTCTCTAATCCCTTCATGAAATACAACCATCGTTTCTGCTCTTGCTGTTGAAGGGCAGGGGGTGAAGAGCAGTGAGGCTTCTCAGAGAGAGAGAGAGAGAGAGGAGAGAGAGAGAGAGAGAGAGAGAGCAAGTATACATATAAACTTATTCACACGGTATTCTAACATATCTTAAAATTTGTGCGAACAGCGACTGTCTCTTCGTCAATGTAACAACCGATCAGCACATGGGTCCATAACCGGCCAACCCGGCTTCCTTTCTTCCTTCCTAAGAGTCGCACTAAACACATCCATCAATATATGTTAACAAAATATCCCGAAACAAAGTCCACTTGGGGTAAACATTACTCCATCTCTTTTCCCCTTCTTCTGAACCGGAGTCCGCTAACCCCCTCACTGCCATTCCACAAAAAGACGGTGAGCCTTATCCTCGGGAGCCTTTTCAGCGTCTTTACAATAACATTTGAAAACACATCCATGTTTGCACCAATAAACGCTCCAGAGCGTGCGCGCGCGTACGCACGGGCCTACGAACTGTTTGGTTATGTGTACACTGGCCTTACCAAGGTGTTGCCAAGGATAGGATGCTTAAATCAGCAGTTTGCACTTACGTTTTATAAAGTCCATTTCGTCATTTTCTTCAATTTTGACATTATTATTATTTTTATATTATAATTATTATTATTATTATTATTATTATTATTATTTGAGTGTAATTTCTGTGTGCGTTCGTTTAATTACTTATAATTCTGCTTTCAACTCCTATAAAAAGAGCAGCTGTAAAAAATTCATTTAGTTTAATATCCACTGCACACGATACTTGAATGTCCAGGTAAAATCCAACTCGGAAATCGTCCCCTCATCTGATTTTCTTGGTTTGTTCGTAGATCGTATGGTCAAATCTTGCGCTTTATAAATATATATAGTTATTCATATGATACCGATTAGAAATGATGTAACAAAGGATAATTGCCGACTGCCAAGAAAATTACGGATAGATGATACGGAACAGACGTGTTTCACAAAATGAAGTGAGTCCTTTGTTTATGATAAGTTTTGAATCTGTTAAGTGTTCATTGTATGTGACCAGCAACTCCAGACGAATCATTGATTAACCTGCTCTTTCCTCGTTCATTTTTCCAACCGGGTTACCAACGCGAAAGAGGTTTGGCACATAATACGTGAATGCTCTATTGGGAAAATTGCAAATGGAGCACATATTTGAAAAGAAGCCTTCGGCTGGCTGCATTCAAGCACCTTTTCATAGTCATATTTATATATCGAACTAGAAGTTTCCCGGTTATTCAAAATTGATTCTCATTCCAGATGTTCTGACACAGGAATAACATAAAATCATCAATGAGTGGAACTATTTTTTCGTGCTCGCGCGAGAGTACCAAAAACAATACATGTTATACATCAATTCCATATGGAACTGCATTGGTTCACAAAATTGCAGACAGACAGACAAACATACATTCATTCACATACACGTGTATGTATGTATGTATGTACATAACTTTAATGGTTCATACTCTTACATACACATACTTTAATACGTACATATATATATATATATATATATATATATATATATGTGTGTGTGTGTGTGTGTGTGTGTGTGTGCATAGATATAGATATACACAATATGTATACATATATATCTACATATGAAGTATTTGGCCTCGTTTGCTAGTACAATGGCTGTCTCCAACCTAGCTGCCACCTACCACAGACGATCAACTACCAGGTAGCTTGATTCATAACGAGATTTCTCGAAACGTGACCCAGACACCTCCGCCTTACAGAAATCAAACCGCAGCTGTCTCCCTAGAAAACGAGGTCAAATATAAGATGCATATTCACAACAACACCTATACATAAAAGATGCTATAGAAGGAATATGTAGATTCTTCACTTCTTTAATTTCCAAGAAGGATATTGCATCGTGTGATACAACTGACAGACATTTCATGTTACATTCTTATGACTCAACCAAATGCCTCGACTTTGCTTAAACATTTGCTTGTATTCATTTTGTTCCGTTTACACAACACTTCTCCCTCAGGGGAGGCGGCACTAGAAAGTATTAGCCTTCTGGTTTTCTGCAAGTCCTTTAGGGATGAGGGCGCTTCCTCCCGCTTAACCCAAAGATTAATATTAATGGACATTATATGCCGTCGTATTATCTAGATACTTTATACTTTAATCATCCACGTACTGAACTGATCAAGCCGAATATTACTTAACTTTGCTAATCGTTAGACCAGCAGTACAGTAAACGAACAACTACTTATATTATCACCACTGATAGTCTCGGGATTTCAAAAATGGTGTAAACCCTTTCAATAAGCAGCAGTAACCCATTTCCCTACATTACTTTGAGACAATAATAACGTTTTAACTATTAGAAATTATTACCATGGACAATAAGAAATAAAGAACAGATAGAGATTAATTTTTTGATATTTTTTTTTAGGTAATAGAGAGAATATTTTATTTTAACTTTATTTTTAGATTTTGTTATAGAGAGAGAGGAGAGAACAGAGAGAGAGAGGTAGAGACTGAGAGGAGAGAGAGAGAGAGAGAGAGAGAGAGAGATAACCGAGCGAAAATGTACATGGCCGAAATATAAAACTTTTGCGATATACAGCAATCGTCTGATTTTTTATGCGTCAAAAGTAAAACAAAATAACTCCTTTATGTACATATGGACCAAATATAATAAAATAAGCAATACGACAGAAAATTAGAGCAAAGAGGTAAGAACAACAAACGAAGGAAAACTCACAAGAAACCCTTATGACTTTGAACAGCCCAGACCCGAAATACATCATTGAAAAAACCTGATATTCTTACGCTATTTTCCAGACGCCTCGTGACGTCAGTCAGACTCCGCGATTCGCTGGACCATCCATGACGTCACTGAACGCGTCATTGACCACCGAAGATGTCACATGAACTGGGAAAATAGGCTATGACTTCGAGCTCCCTGCGCTAACGGCCACGTTCTTCGGCAGAACCTGACATTCTCAAATGAGGAAATCGCAGCCACACAATCCAAAGCGGCTTAAGCATGGCGAACCTCACGTTCTGATTATGTACAATAGCAACAAAAGAGAGAGAGAGAGAGAGAGAGAGAGAGAGAGAGAGAGAGAGAGAATTGTGCTAAACTATACATTAGAACCTTGTTTTACTTTTTTTTCTGTAAGAATGGCTCTTGCATAAAAAAAATTATTGTTGTTTAAACCTAAGCTGTAAGTAAAAACCAGCTTTTTGTGTAAAAAGAATGTTAAATAACATCGAATTCTCGTTTTTAAAATATTACAAGTAAAAACAATATATTCTACGTGTATATGTTTAACAGTCTTGGGCAACAGCAAATTTTGGAAAAGTATATTACTTTATTTAACAGGTAAATTTGTGATAACTCATTTTAACAATGTAATATCTACTTGAATAAAGGAGTACTCTCAAATGCATAAGGTTCTCATATAGTGCAATATTGATTTATGACTTCTGAGACCATTCCTTCGAGTGAAAGGGTATCTTTGTTATTGAAGTCGTGTTCTTTTATGTTAAGTTACGAATGCCACCGTCATATGTAAACATACCCAACAACTTGTGACAGCCGGACAGGAGTATATTATTTTTTCTTGTTTTGTTTTATTAAGTACAACATAAATGAATAATGGGGTAAAATTGAATAGTGAAATTTTGATGTTAGGATAATGAATATGCAAGGAAATAAAAAACAAAAATCAATGAGGAAAAGGATGACCTCCTAAGCGTACCCTCAAAACTTTGGCAAGCCAGGTAGGAGTTATGGCAAAGCCACATGTTTGGGAATAATGACGTCACAGTATGCACAGGCACAGATAATGGATGAACAGATGATACCCTGATCAGTTAAACAAAATAACTCTTTCACGTATCAGAACATTACTTTTATGTGTAAAAAAAGTGATTGTTTTTTAAACAAACGCATTCTATAGCAACGTTAACAGTTTTCCGCAGTACCGAATCGTTCAAATAACAGCCCGTTCTTTAGAGCTGAGACCCGTTCATTTAGTAGGATCGAACACGATTCCGAACCAGGGTTCTTTTAAACCTTGACACCGTAAAGATATCCTGAGGTGTCTCGTGACGCTGCTGTCCAACTTCTCAAGCTTATGCAGACGAGCAGAGTGCCAAAGGATGGGTTGAAGGAAGAGGGGACTGACTGTTTGTGTGTGTGTGAGTGTGTAAGGGGAGACATAGATATGGGGAAGGAGACAGCGGAGTGGGAGGATGGTAGAGGAAGGGGGAGGTGTCGCGTTACAATCCCCTGCTGATGTCATGCACAATAATGAGCGTTTTTCATGCTGCACTAAAGTTACGCGGCCTGTCGTTACGTGGTTTGCTGTTACGTGGTCGCGTCACGTGACACTTGCGGCTGGGGTGAGGGAGTCGGGTGGGCATCGTTTAAAGATGTTTCTGTGGCTTTGCTGAATGGATTTGTTATTCGACCCGTCCTGTGCAATTGAGATTGCCGGTGGGTGCGGAATTTAAATACGCTCTCTCTCTCTCTCTCTCTCTCTCTCTCTCTCTCTCTCTCTCTCTCTCTCTGTATCCACACACATATATATGAACGTGTATACATATATGTGGATATATATTTATACATACACATTTGTATATATACAATACATATATGTATGCATATGTTTATATACATATATATGCACATATATTTATATATAGATACAAATTTTTACACATACAATACATATATGCATGCATATGTATATATACATATATATATCATGTAAATATATATACATATATGTATGAGCAAAATATCTGATAAAAAGTAAGACATTTTCCCCAGTAACCCAATACGCTTTGGGTGTCGTTTGCGTCGAAATTAATCTCCACTGAACCACCCGACTTTCCCGTCTCTATGAGAACTTCAAAGAATTATTCAGTATCTGCCCTTTTGAGGCACCTCAATTCAACTAGGAAATACTGTAGTTCGCGTCATGGCGCCCTTATGAGATTGATATCCTGAGGAAGGCTCTCGCCAAGTTGATGGATTTTCGGCTTTTTTCTACTTCATTATCTATAATCCAAAATGGGGGAAATTCGAAGCTACCAGGGGGGGGGGGGGGATATAATTACACTACCTTCTAACTTAAAAAATCTCAGATGGATTTTCTCATGGCTGCGAGAGAGAGAGAGAGAGAGAGAGAGAGAGAGAGAGAGAGAGAGAGAGAGAGAGAGAGAGAGAGAGAGAGAGAGTTATTACTAACCGTGCTCTATCCACTTTACTCTGTAACTATATGTTTATCAGTATATTTGTACATTTGAAAAATAAATTAGTAAATAGTCACCGTGTGTTTTAACTACTCTTTCCCTCATACACATGAAGGGGGGGAAATCTGGATGGTTGAACTGGGTGCAGGGGGAAATGACAGAAAAAAAGTTTGAGAACCACTGATCTATATATTAAGAGAAATAATAATAATAATAATAATAATAATAATAATAATAATAATAATAATAATAATAATAATAATAATAATAATAATAATAATAACCGACATGAAAGGAACATCCAGTCATAAAATAATACAAAGATATACAAATAAATTTGATGTACAATAAACAGAACGGAAAATTTTGAAACAAAAAATTATAGATATATAAACAAATAAACAAGAAATACTGGGCGCATTGCAGGAGCACGTGATAAAAGCTCTGTTCTAACGGACACTTGATTCAAAGAGCCTTGTTTTGCAACACTGCCGTTAAAGGGTGCTTGCACAACATCATCCCAGGCTATGGACATTTTCTCCTGACATTCAGAAAAATTGGCGACTCCCGTGAAACGATTAATCCAAGAACAAAATGAGTTACGAGTCAGTTTCCATTCAATTCATATATATATATATATATATATATATATATATATATATATATATATATATATAGTATATGTATATATATATATATATATATATATATATATATACACACATATACATATATATATATATATATATATATATATATATATTCTCTCTTCAATGTTGGTTTAATATCCTAGATAAATGAAAACTCTAGAGGAAATTTAGCATCTGGAAAAAATCTTGAACCCAAAATTAAATGCGAGCGATTATAGGTGTCGCGTATGTTCATGCAAGTGATAAGGGTTAGCATGATACACAAGCACGTTCATAAATTCTACTTTAATTCCTACACTAATTTAGCTTATGCATAAGATATTTAGCTTTACTTCCCAACAAAACGAACAAACATACAAAACAGTGAAAGAGAAAGACCAAGATCATACGCGTTCTCAAGAAATTAAACGCTCTTTGCGCAATACATATATACACACACATATATATATTATTATAATATATAATATATATAATATATATATTATATACATAGGTATGTATAGTACAACCACACACAGATCTATATATATATATATATGTATGGATGTCAGGTTATATAATATATATATATATTATATAATATATAGTATATATACACACCACCAACAAACACAAACATTATATATATTCTTTTTATCATACGCATTTCACTTACATAACAGAGCTGGCTCAAACATCCTTTTGTACATTTCATCTTATTCAAAGTAAGGTCTCAATTTCTCTTCCATTCTTTTGATTACACGCTAATGCCTTCCTTGCTTTCCCCATTGTGTGACACATCTCGTGAACAAATTTTGCTCCATCTTCCTGGAATCGATCTACTCTTATCACTTCTAGTGCTAATATTCATGTTTACCAAACTCGTTTTCAAAAATAGTTTCAAATTCTTTCACAGTCTCAACAGATTTTTTCCCACATTCTTAATCAACGCCGTACAAACTGCAAATATCATCCATTCCACATATCCAGTCCTCCATTACTATTCCACAACTAAGAATCTCCATCTCTAGGAATTGCCGATTTCTTAGATCTCTCTCTCTCTCTCTCTCTCTCTCTCTCTCTCTCTCTCTCTCTCTCTCCATATAGCTTTTAAACAATAATTGGGACATTACACCCTTGTTTGAGACCCGTTTTACGCCAAACTTGTCACCCTCCATCTCAATAATTCACCATAACCATCGCCTTCATCATGAAAACTTTTAATCAACAAATTACCTTTGGCACCATATATTCTCAGTAACCTAGAAACCCCATTGCCGTCAATTCTATCGTAGATTTTCTTGGTCCATTAATGCAGAATAAAGCTCTTTCCTCTTTTACTCCCATACTTTCCAAACACCTGTTGCATAACAAACATTTTATGCTTACACACTCTTCCCTGTCAAAACCCACGCTGCTTTTCCATTATCAATCCTTTTATCGTTTATCCTCAATCAAATCCTACCTTATCTTCTCTGATATACTAATTAATATCATCTCCTTGTAAGTATTTCAGTATCCTCTATCACTTCTGCCTTTAAACATAACATTTCTTTTCACTTTTAACCCCATTAAGGACTGTTGTGTTTCCATTCTGCAGCCTTCGATATTTAACAGCCTTTCTTGGAATTGTAACGGTCACTTCCAAGCCATTCTGAAACTTACATTAACGTTTTCTACTTTTACATCATTCCACATTAAAAAATTCTGCAAAATACGTATTTTAACGAGTCTTTTGATACAGAACTGCTTTCATTTCAGACAGCATCTTTCCACTTGAATCTTTTATCCTATAAGCTCATCAACCACTCCCTTTACTTACATGAAGAACATTCTCTGTTTACAGAGTTTGCTCACACTGACTCTCGCTTTTTCATTATAACGATTTTTTTACTCACTCTGTCTTTAGTTTTTTTCCTTCATTTATATTCTACTACTACTACTACACACACACACACGCACATATATATATAATTATATTACATATGTATGAATATGTATAATATCTATATTGGAATAATGAAATAATAGGAACGTTGTTTCACAGAAATAAATTTCTGACTCACATCGGGATCGAACACCGCCATCTCAACGCCCTGGCCTCTCATTTGAAAGATTGGGGCTCGGCCCCCATGTGAGTCGGAAATTTATTATATATATATATATATATATATATATATATATATATATATATATATATATATATATATATATAATATATGAGCATGATACAGAACACCAGAACACAAAAGGAAATTCTTTTTAAAAGCGGATTTACGTATACTTGACTAAGCTTGTGAATTCGTTTGACTGCAAAAGGAGCATTACCGAATTAAAAGTCACGAGTCAATGGTGCTAAGTGGTTCATTTTCTTCCGTATACAGTCGTAGTCTATGAAATCCCGCAACGGTCAACCATTATGAAATTGTATCAAGGTGGTACTGGTTTTGTACAAAATAATGGTTGATCCTTACTATCCTTACAGTGACTCAACCTAAAATAAAAAAAAAAAATAATTCAAACAATTTTAGTGAATGTTTGAACCAAAAGACGGAAAAAAAAATTTAGTTCGGAACACGAATATTTCAAAACGCCCATGGAACGACCAAGCTGCTGCCCTTATCTAGCCCAGACCTGGCGTAAACAACACATTGACAGTGAACACCCAAGAAAGTGATAAACTCGCGTCTTAAAGTATCAATGGTTATAGGAAACACGTAAAGCGCATGTTGTGAAACAGACAGATGTAGCCATGGACGCGAGTAT
Organism: Macrobrachium nipponense; assembly: GCF_015104395.2. NCBI lineage: Eukaryota > Metazoa > Arthropoda > Malacostraca > Decapoda > Palaemonidae > Macrobrachium > Macrobrachium nipponense. Next base: position 113,720,409 of record NC_061108.1, read on the forward strand.
TCCAATTAAGACTAACCTTTAGAATAAATACGAGAATGGGTGGTTTGTCAGGTGTCGCAATCTTCTTTAGGAAAGGCAAAATGAAGAGATGCTTTGGTTTCGAATAAATTCAGAGCTTATATCACAACCGACAATAATGACCGAAATTCCTAAACCGATTAAATGGAACGAAATTGTAAAATCACGACCCTCACGCACTCGTGTGGTTACCATAAACAAACGAGCAAACAAAGAAAACAGGTGCAAAATAATTAATAAAGTCAGAGTAGGCGCACAGCCTCATCGAGGGAGAGCCATGACAGGAAGCAACTGTCAAACGATGGCACGGTGCCATGACCAACGTTCTTCATACACAAAAAGTCTTTTTCATCTTTCGATTTCGCATCACATCAAGAGCTCGCTTGGTGCGATTGGCATCACCTCTAAAGCAAAACTAAGTGGCGCTCGCGCATGACACTGGAGCATTCAGTGGTTGGAGCATTCGGCTTTAGGAACTGTTTGAAAGAGGGGGATACTTCAACATGCATGTAGGCATATAACTCGCCAGGAACTGATTGACCAATACTTGTTCCTGTTATTCTTATATCTGTAAGTCCGTCAGTTCTACTACAATACACCATGGTCGTTTTACGCTCATTCGGTCATTTAAAATTCACTTAAATAAAAATGCTTAAGGAAAAAGTAAGGAATCACTCTTACCTCAATCAAACCTGCTATCCTCTGTAGAATCGCAGGACACACTTCATATGCAAACAAAAATCGATAACAATATTCCAAAGAAATGAAAAAATAATGGAAACAGATTCTTAAGATGAGCGATGCAATACGGAGAATTTAACCTATGATGATGAGACACCAACCGCAAATGTAAATATACATTCATTTATATGAATCTGATCACAACCACAAGAGTCCAATATCTTCATGTTAAAAGACGGGCACCTGGCTAGACTTCCGTCAGATGTTTGTGTACCTTGACAGCCTTATCCTGTCTGCGTTTCATACCGTTTCGGATGATAGAAATGTGAATCTAAAAACTGAATTCGAAAGTAAAATAGGAAGAGAAATACAATAAAATAATTGATGGGGAAGGGGCGAGTCTGACCACTTCTCCTCCTCATTATTTTTACTGACATTATTATCCAAGATGTGTACGTATTCAAATGAAACCAGCAAGCCTGAGCAGAATACAATGATCATAAGAAATGTACCAAGAAATAAAGCACAAGAAGTTGATCAAAATGTCAATTAGTCATAAAACAATAAAAATAACTCATAAACAAACACACATACATACGTGGTGTAATATATATATATATATATATATATATATATATATATATCTACTATATATATATATATACTATATATATATATATACTATATATATATATATATATATATATATATATATATATATATATATATATATACACAACACAGGCCAGACGAGAATATATGACTTTTACTTTCTATTATATTTGTTATTACTTTTATGTTTGTGTAATTTAGCTTTAATTTATAAATATTCTTCTCGTCATTTGTAAGTTGTTTGGTATTTCTGGTCTGTTTTAATCAAGTGTGCATGTAATTTAAGTATGAGAGTTGTAATTTTACCATTAAACTGTTTTTACTTTTCAACTATTGGATCTTGTGATCAGCTCTTATTTTATGTTAACATTTTATACTTTATTTTGTAGAAAAATCCCTGAAGATGTGGCGATGTTGTCACGAAACGTAGGATTAAAGGATAATGTGAATCTCTTCGTGTTCCTGCCCTTGATCTTCTTTATCATATATATATATATATATATATATATATATATATATATATATATATATGTAGATGTGTGTATGTGTGTGTGTGTGTGTGTGTGTGTGTGTGTGTAAGTGGGTGTGTGTAATATATGTTATATATATTATATATATATATATAATAATATATATAAATGTATATGATATATACGTTTAGACTGTATTGTGAACACACACTTCAGGTCATTATGAGTAATCTCAACTAAGAACGATAACGTTTTGTCGTTTCTGCCTGAGGACAAAATATCCAATCGTAATATTCAATGTATTTTAAGCTTCATTTTGCATCAATTTGTGGACCGTGATAAATAATATTAATAAATCCCACGCACAAACCTCTCTCTCTCTTCTCTCTCTCTCTCTCTCTCTCTCTCTCTCTCTCTCTCTCCTCTCAGTATAATGACCATCTTTAAACTTAAAATTTTTTTCTGGGTCCACACTCCAGTTACTTTCATTACATGTAGACCATCGTGCATTTTTTCGCAACCTACCCTCTATCAGTTATAGCATTCAAATTACTATTAATTACCCTTTCCTTCATATTTTGAACCACGCATGTATTCTGTATGCACTATGTGGCTTGGCTGGCAGTGGTCTCCTCTCTCAATTGAAAGACCTGGGTTCGATCCTGATGTGAGTCAGAAATTTATTTCTATTACACACGTGATTGTGTGCTTATCATGTCTAAGATATATATATGTTCTCTCATTCGCTGCCAGTAGCTCATCATCATTGTCGTCTTTCTCTCTCGTTCTCGATCTTTCTCGGTCGTCAACATACACGCAGATATATATATATATATATATATATATATATATATATATATTATATATATATATATATATATATATCTGCGTGTATGTTGACGACCGAGAAAGATCGAGAACGAGAGAGAAAGACGACGATGATGATGAGCTACTGGCAGCGAATGAGAGAACACGAATACTAAATAAAAGGACGGGCGACGTAGATGGGGAGAGAGGAAGTAGGCTATGGAGGAGGGGGAGGTGGCCGGGCGAGAGGGAGGACCTGGCACGCGTATTCCTTCTGCTTGCCAGATTGTCCCTTCGTCTTCGTGCCGGATATACGTACGTTACCCCCGTGGCCCGTGCCCATGGCCCGTGCCACCAGGGCAGCTTGTCATACACTTATCTGTCATTTTGGTCTCCACCTATCCCCGGCCCCCCGTCCTTCTTTGCTCTGACCGGCGGCTCTGGGTTATTTTGCTCCCACTCTATTTCATTTCGTTGGGCTGAATTCAGAAGTCTTATGAAAATGTGGAAGTCAACTGAACTTGTGAAATTGTAGTAGTAGCTGTAGTAATAACCATTGTTATTATTATTAATTAGGAAGGAGGCCTTCTCTGAGGGCAGTAGCATTGAATACTATAGCTGTTTCAACGGTATTTAATTTATATAGAATCTTCTCAATTCTTATAATCTTTTTCTCATCAGCATATAGCTGGTATATCAGGTTTCCTAAGGATATATAAAGGTTTCAGTTGTCTTAGGTTTATTTCCTCTGACGTGTCGACAGCGCACAGGCAGTCATCTACGAGAATATACAAGAAAGCTACATGCTGATGAGAAAAAGATTATAAGAAGAATTGAGAAGATTCAATATAAAGTAAATGCCGTTGAAACAGCTTATTATTATTATTATTATTATTATTATTATTATTATTATTATTATTATGTTATTATTATTATTATTATTTGGGTTCAAAAATCTCATGAAAATATGCAAGTCAGCTAAGCATATGTAGTAGCAGCAATACTTAGACTTAACAACCGAAAAGCCCTTTAACTTGTAAACTATATAAAAAAAAATTGCCCGAGTGCGAAAAGAACAACGCCAAAGCAAAATTGAATACAGCAAATTAAGGGCAAATAAATATTAAAAGCAGTCAATAATTTAAAAGTGCTAGTTTGAGAATTTTAGTTAAGTTCTATACCTCACTCTATTTTACAAACAATAAAACCTAAATTAACGAAAGAAACGTCATATTTCCTTTTCTCTGCTTCCAGGTTCTGTCTCAAACCTTGAGAGTGGACAAGAAATTTGCAGAACGACTAGAGATCACGAAAGGCACTGGTTAACACCAATATTTTTATCCAGGAAATAATAATAAAAACAACTATTCTCTCGAGAGACTTTATAGTAATACATTAAAAACGACCCAAGAATTTATAAAAAAAAAAATTATTTTCTCAAATCATAATAGCAATACATCAATAAAAATGACAATATAACAGATACTTATTTCTCTCGTGATTAAGGCCACCACTAAGGTTCAGTTATGTCCGCAAAGTCGGCTGTGCAGGTAAAACTGAACGTTAGTGGGTTCAGTTATACCTGCACAGGACCGTGCAGGCGTAACTGTGCAATTATAACTGCACGTTAATGGCGACATTTATACTTCACCGAACAATGTAATAAGAAAGTAAGTGTGAACTTCTGTAAATAATTATGGAGGATCTCATAACGCAATGGAAATGGGTGGAAAAAAAAAAACAAGCAACCTTATGAGCTGCTTTAAATGGAAATCCAAATATTCAGATATTAAAATTTTTCAACATGTCAAAAACGTATGTGGCTAAGTCAGCGTATTAAACTATATTTAAGTATCAACAGCACAAAGAAAGTAGCAGTGTATTAAACTATATTTAAGCATCAACAGCACAAAGCAAGTAGCCAATTTCTGCAAGGCATTTGCAACAATAACTTGATTATTGGGTTTTATGATTGGGGTGATAATGGAATATTCATGATTACGTATGAAGTGTACTGAAATAGGCGGTACTTTTCTATTTATATTTTCAATCTTAAGTGTACACTATTTACTTAGCGGTAGGTACTTTATTTATTGATACCTATTTGTAATGACATTCAGAAATCAATTCAACTAGCCTAAAAAAATGAAACGGTTGTTTGCTTCTATACCCAAGTACCCGCTTTATTTCCATCAACATTCCGTTTTCTTTTAACGGGCGGGTAGTGTCTATAAAGAAAACTGTAAAACGTAAACTATATTATTTTCCTCAAGTAGAGGTTTATTAATACAGTTGAGAAAGACGTACTAAATACACTGAATCCTGTCTGTTTAAATACTGATACTTATAATCCCTAACGCCGTTAGGAAATACTATACTTTAATTCTTTACCAACATGGTTATCAAAAACGAAAATGGTAGAATGAATTGGCCTATGGTGTTTTTGCCTTTTCTATAGGGAATGGTAGTTACTATGTAGAACTGTCGTATTCGAAGACCCTTCTTGCTTTAAGTGTTCCTCACCTTTGTGGTGTTCTGAGAAGCGTCGGTCGCATTGCTCTGCACTTGCACCTGTGCGATCTTTCTGGTTTTTAGCCAATAAAAACTTAACAATTTCTCCAGGTTTAGTTCCCGGATGTGTTCTGACCCCTCCCAGTTTCTACCCGCAGGCCTGCAGACATTTCAGTTTAAAAGTTGCTGCCTTTGCTAAGGAAGCAATTTTTAAACTGAACTGTCTGCGGCCTTCGGGTGGAAACTGGGATGGGTCAGAAAACATCCGGAACTGAAGAACCTGGAGAATTTGTGAAGTTTTTATTGCCTAAAAAAAAAACACTTACTAATACGTAAAAGAAAAACAAAAAGATCGCACGGGCGGAAGTGCAGAGCAATGCTAGTAACACTTCTCAGAACACCACAAGGATGAGGAACACTCAAAGCAACAACAAGGATCTTCGAATACGTCTCAGGTCTACATATTTTTTTATAGGACATAGTAGTAACTACCATCCCCTATGGAAAAGGCAAAAATACCATAGGCTAATTCATTCTACCATTTTCGTTTTTGATAACCATGTTGGTGAAGAATTATGATGTTTTTATACCTCACCTCACGACGCACAACAACTCTATCCATCTGGAAGTAATCCCCTTTCACTTATAAATACCTCGCCGCCGTCAAAATACCAGAATTGCCAACTGAAGCCAATTACCAGAAGGAGAAAGGGAATAATTGTCTTCTAGCTGTACCTCCCAGTGCTATTGGGGAGACAAGGATACCCCCGTGCTAGTTATGACCCAGTGTGCAGGGTTGGTTTGGGAAGAACGTCTACATTTTATTTCTAATAATAATAATAATAATAATAATAATGATAATAATAATAATAATAATAATAATAATAATAATAATCATAAGAGCACTAGGCACGATCCCAAGATCCCTGAAAAGGAATCTAGAAAAACTAGAGGCTGAAGTAGCTCCAGGACTCATGCAGAAGAGTGTGATCCTAGAAACGGCACACATAGTAAGAAAAGTGATGGACTCCTAAGGAAGCAGGATGCAACCCGGAACCCCACACTATAAATACCACCCAGTCGAATTGGAGGACTGTGATAGAGCAAAAAATAAAAATAAAAAAAATAATAAAAATAATAATAATAATAATAATAATAATAATAATAATAATAATAATAATTTCAGCTCAGCTTCATATACATGGAATAAACAAAGTAGAGATATATCATACAATAAGATAAAATAATAATTGGCAATATCCATACAGTTGCTGACAGTACTAATATTGAGAATAGTAAAAATATCAAATTTATAACAATTAATAACAGACTGCATACAGTTAAAAATATGCTTTCAATGAAGTTGTTGGAGATTAAGCTGGCCTTATGCCAGCACAGGCTCTTGCTCATAGAGCAGCCCGTAGATTTCAATGATGTATGGCGATCTACAGTAGGTCAGGTTGGGACGAGAGTCCCTGGGGTCTAAGCCTCCTCCTTCATAGTGCCCCCAAGGGTCTCCGAAGGTCGTTATCCAGGACTAATATTTATTGGGCGTCATTATCTTTATGATATGTACAGTCTTTTGTTTATGTTTTTACGGTAATCCCCAACAGGTTTGTACTAAACACGCAGTTTAAAACCAGAGTGGGTTACAATCTAGGAAAGATCCGGCCTAAGCCCTAGGTCACCTAGAACCGAGCGCAATATGTTAAGGTCAAGTTGGGAATAAGGGAGGAGTCCAGAATCGCCAAGGACAGGTGGTCCCCGGCACCCAAGGTAAATTTTGCTAACTTTGGGAAAGATAAGGTTATCATGCATCCCAGCATATGGCCTGGTGATATCTTCTTTTTAATGCATTTTGGGATTTATGATTTATACAAACTGTAAACATGAACAGTGTATTTTTCCGACCGCTTATCTTCTGGTTCATGGGCTGTAAACCATTCACGTTCGCAGAGTTCACTCAATCTTTATTTTCCAGCACCCTTAAAACTCTGTTTCCTAGTGGTGTCACCTCAAAATTTTTCATTGGGAGTTGGGTAAACACAAAAATGAATGATCTGCTCCAACAACAATGGTCAAAAACGCATAAAACACGAGTTAGGTAGTATTAACAATATACGGTTTATGAATTTGGAGATGAATTAAATCATCATAGTATTTTTAGCCATGAGGATCATTAAAGACGAATATTAAATGCAATATTTAGCAAGACCTAAAATGTTAAAGCTATATTCAATTATTATCCGAATAGTTTTTTCACAACATATTTCAGTGTTTGCAAAAATAATATTTTCTGTAAGCCATGATACTTTTAATATAAGGGAGAAATAGACTGGGTAAACCAGATGGTTACGGAATCAGTCTAAAAAAAGGTTCTTATGCAATGGGGATGGTGAAATGGTATGATCTTACTTTAATTTCAAGTATATTACTTTCCCATAGTCATTCTTAACTT
>NC_061108.1:113732965-113737965 GCF_015104395.2 Macrobrachium nipponense
ATAAAATAAACTATAAATAAACTTCTGGAAACTTGGTGAGGATTTTTGTCTTTCGTATTTATCTAAATAATAGCCACATGATAAATAATACATTTGCACTTACTGTTATATTAATAGTGCCCAGAGATGTTAATCGTAATTGTCTTAATACTATCGACGACTTTGCAAGGATTATGTCCGTACTAAACAATCTAACACAGACTATTTTATTTCATGCTGTCTACTGATTTTGTGTCATTAAGACCAATCCCGGTACAAGGGAAAAATGTTGACATGAAATAATCATGCTCAAAAAACCCTATGGATCAGAAAGCTTAAACTCAGCTGAAACTGAAAACAATGATATAAAAAACAGCACATGAACATGAATAGTCGGCTAATCTTGATTTTGCATTGCTGTTACAGATTCAACAGTGCCTACTCATAGAAAATAGATATGTATGTATGTTTGTATGCACTTATGTATGACCGAACGTAAGAATGTTTATTATGTATGTATGTATGTATTCTTATGTATGTAAGTACCCTGTAACCCTTTCATTATCCCCCACCAAAATAATTAACAGACCCGTTTCTTTAAAAAGCAAGATTAAAAAATTATAATGAGCGAAGAATACAAAGCATAATAAAACGCACGTTCGCACACGCACGCACGCACGCACACTATATATATATATATATATATATATATATATATATATATATATATATATATATATATATATATATATATATATATATATGCATATTATATATGAGTGGATGAAGTCAATAGTGAAGCAGTGAATGAAGAGCACATGATAATAATAATATGAATAATAATAATATAATAATAATAATTAATAATATAATAATAATCAATAATAAAAAATATAAAATAAAAGTAGGTAGCTCTTTAAAACACCGTAAAATGCAATGTTGTACTGCAGCAAATTTTAAAAATAAAATAAAACAAATACATAAAGCTTTAATATTCTATATATTATATGACCCTACCTGGCACTGAAACTAGATGTGAAAAAAAAAAAATCTAAACGATTCTTTGAGAAATTTATGGAGTTAACTTCCAACAATAAACTCCACATGAACTACAGTAATAATGTCTTCCACAACTTTTCTCTATCTCTCTCTCTCTCTCTCTCTCTCGTCTCTCTCTTCTCTCTTCTCTCTCCCCCACCCCCCTTCAGTTCTGCTCGTGAGCAGAGTCCACTAAAACACTAGATTTTACGAGACAATTTTCGCCCCTATGTCCACAAACATCCAGCAGACATCTACTGCTCACTACTGCGTGAAATTTATGCATTTACTTGATACGGGTAGCTGAAACTACGTAGGCCCCATAATACAATGAATGGAATTGTGCCCAGTTCTTAAATAATTATTTATATATATATATATATATATATATATATATATATATATATATATATATATAGATATATATATATATATATATATATATATATATATATAGATATATATATATATATATATATGTAATCGCCATAATTCAGAAATCTGAAAACACAGGATCTGCCAGAGAATCCTAAGGCTTGACGTCAAAGCAGTCCGGAATTCCGATTTCGAAATTAAATTTAGTGCATAAGGCGATAGCCACGCTGGTGTTACGAGCATGCACAAGAGAAAGCGGAGCAAACGACATTTTACGTGCAACACAATGACAAATACATAATAGATTTTTTAATACAACACAAAATTACACGAACAACTTAATGCATTCATTACTTTTTCGCATTTGGGGGTTTGGGGGAGAAAGATGACGCAAGAAACATTTTCTGAATGTTTGATCGTATTGGTTTCATATGTATGAGAAGCATGTGTGTAACCTGTGTCAAAGTAAATGAGCTGAATCCATGTGGATAATTCTAATATAATTATATCATGTAACAATGGTGCTGTGATATGACAATATTTTAGATGCTTTCATTAATGTGCTCTCTCTCTCTCTCTCTCTCTCTCATATATATATATATATATATATATATATATATATATATATATATATACATATATATATATATATATATATATATATATATATACATATATATATATATATATATATATATATATATATATGAAAAACTTTCAAATTTGGTTTGGATTACCCAAAGGGACACAATTTGTATCATAGAAGTTTATTCTTTACTTTCTTAGGATGACTGAATATCACTTATTCCCGTTCATGAAAACAGAGAAATGGAGAGTGAAAGCCCATCCAAATCTTCTGACAGATCGAGCGTCGAATCTATGCCCTAGGACGAGGGTATTGTTAAAATGGGCGAAGAAGTCATTCGAAATCTGACAATAATTGTAGGACATGGCTTCACAAGAACAACAGCATTTAAAATCAAAGTAACAGTAAATTTGATCATTAAAGAAATACCCTTCTCAAGTGACGTCACATCTTTTGACGTTCATGCTTTAAGGAATAATGAAACTAACGATCATTTCTATAAGTTCTGACTTCGAAACTGAGAGCAAACACTCCTAGTTTACCTGAAAAAACAACCAATGGCACAGAGAACGGGGGAAGAAAAACAAACCAGCAAATGAACACGAAAACGAGAGCATACTTGTTTACAGCAAAATGTAATCCTCTTATGAGAATCCTCTCGTTTAACTCAAAGAAAGAAGTAATCCAGTTCCATCTCGCTTAAGGGCAGCTGGAGGAGAGCCAATGTGTCTCCTAACAGAAAACTTTGCATTCCAAATATTAAAACTTCCCTAAATATCTCTCTCTTAATTACTGGCTTAGAAAAGGCCAGAATTAATATGCACTCGACTGTCGACAAGGCTTTTGATGAAGGTGTTCAAGCATTGGCAAAGCCTAAATTATTACTCGCGGACCAGCAGCCAAATGCTTCGGAAATATAAAGTCAGTGATACATAGTTTACATTTGTTGGTCTCTCTCTCTCTCTCTCTCTCTCTCTCTCTCTCTCTCTCTCTCTCTCTCTCTCTCTCTCTCTCTCTCTCTCTCTCTCTTTTCTGCTAAATATCACTGATTTGCAAATATTTCATTCAATCTTACTGACGATCTAAAACCTCACGCCATCGCTTACATCTTTCAGTAGCTGCACGGTGTATTTTCTCTCGCCACCCCCACCCCCTTCACGCGTATGTGTCTGTAGGTATGTACGCGCGTGTATGTAAGCCATTCTTACATACTTTCAAAGACCTGAGGCCTCTGTTTTGACGTCTTTCAAAGGAGTTGGGTCGAATATTTTCTCTACATCGTTATCTCTCTTGCTCCGTCTCTCTCAATCCTTTCCCCCGAAAGAAAACATTCTTTCATCAAGGTAATCGTACCGATGATCCCTCTTAAGCTCTTTCTATGCGTTTCCAGCGTAACCTCAGCAGCCGCACTTGAGTAACAGACTAATTTCAACCTCCAAAGGCATTTCAAACTTGCCATTAACTCTCTCTCTCTCTCTCTCTCTCTGGTACAGATTCTTGACACCACTAACGCTCGTTTCCTCTTTGCTGTAGACTATACCTTTGCCATACTCACGCGCGATTAAAAACGATATAAATCTGTATCATACTTATAAATTTATAAATGTATTTGGAATTAAGTCTATTGGATATTTTCTAACATGTATCCGCTTTGCCACAATCGCGATAATAGTGGTAATCAAATTTACATAAGTTTCTAAAAAGTTATAAAAAAAAATATTAACTACTCATGCTCAGGAAAGCAACCGGAAGTTCAGTCAGTGGACACGGGAAGTGTTAATGACAAGACAAATATCTCAAAACTGAGATCTCTACTTCGTACAGCAAACAAGAAAATATTCGAAAATTAGCCACCGGGTTACTGAACTGTATTTCATTACATACAGGGAAAGGATGAAGAAAACCATATTGTATAGGTTAGTCACAGTAAAAGAAAAATAAAAAGAAAAAGGGACCTAGTGGCTGGTTTGACAGCCAAAATTTCATAAATCAATCACTCAATCAATCACATATGTAATGGTGGTATAGCTCCGTCAAACACTTCAATGAGAAGGAGACCTTTTAAAAAAATTATAATTTATTCATTAATTATTATTTATGTATTAAAAGTAAATTTAACCTGGGACAGAAACCGTTAGCATTATTTTAAATCTGACCTCGATACAGTACACGGACATACATCCGCAAACTGGCAAGGTTTGTTTGAATGGTGTTTTTATGTTGCATGGAACCAGTGGTTATTCAACAACGGGATAAAACTGGCAAGGGACAGCGTGTGTAAACTATGATAAGTGTGCGCTCTTGACTTCTTTATTTCTTCACAAAAAGTTGTAGCAAGAGCAAGAGAATCGGCCATTTCTCAGCGGAACTTAGAGAAAAATACTTATACCAAAGTAGGTAGAGGATTCGTTTTCTTCCATGTTTGTACGAGTCTAACAGGTCATCTCAAAAATAGGATAGCAAATTCTGATGAATCTTGGTGAATACATTAATTAGGTAATTAGGTAACCGCAGGAGGAAAAGGCAGTTCAGATTTCCCAATGTGTTACCTAAAAACTTTAATATCTTTGCAGTCATTTAACTCCGATGGTAACCATAACAGGTGACATTTCTGCAGTTTCATCTAACTCTATTCACGCGTTCTTGTGATAACCTGCCGACACAGACACGCACGAAAGATTGGAATTACGGGAGATTTAACTCCCATAGGGCCAGCTACATATCTTCGTGGCCTTGTTGAATGGAAATCCTGCTAAGTGAAAAAACAAGCGAAAAATGGAATTTGTATTAACAAGGTGGCACAGAGATCGAGTGAGTCGCTTGGTCAGGATTTTAGATTTTAGTGTAGTTGACTTCTGGTTAAAAATATGACCTTTAAACTGTTTATCCACATACATCACAACCACTTGAAACATGATAAGGAATAACAACTGAAATGTTTTCCACAAAATCATGACATTGCAGTAACTAGATATTTTTATAGTGAAGTGAATGATAAAAGGGACATATCTCGAACGATGAG